>NW_005356944.1:5764462-5782075 GCF_000412655.1 Myotis brandtii
TTATATATGCTATATATACACATTATATATGATATATACTATATATTCATATATATATATATTAAACCTCTTAATTCTCCTGGAAACCCTATCAGGTAAATATAATTGTCATCCTCCTTTTATTGATGAGGAAATTAAGGCACAGGCAGGTTAAGTCTCTTGCCCAGGGTCACACAGGTATAGTGTGGCAGAGCCAGCCTCTGATTCAAATGTGGGGTATTTTTCCTACACCAGCCCACTGTGGGATGTCCAACACGTCTCTCAGGATCAGAGGCTCATTAGATGTCAATTTGTAACCAGGGGACAGGGGACAGACTAACTACAGTGAGATGAGTGAGACACCCTCTCCGGTACAAAATTGAAGAGGCAGTACCACCTCACAATCACGAAGATGCCTACTATAAAAAAAAGAGAGAGAGAAAAGAAAAGAGAAAAACAAGTGTGGGCAAGGAGAAACTGGAGCCCCAGCACACTATTGATGGGAATGTGAAAGCTCCCTAGATGATTCCAATATTCAGCATTCCCCAATATCCACCCCAAACACACACACACACACACACACACACACACACACACACACACACACAAATTTCAACATGTATGAGGGAAACTGATCCAATATGGTTAACTCTCACTCACTAGAGGTCACCTCTGTTTAGTGAATGAATTTTGACGGCATGTCTGGGAGCTCAACAGCCTGAGAAGGATGCATTTGGGGGCTGGATGCCTGGCGTCCCACCCCCACGCAGTTCTGCCTCAGGGGCCCTGTGACCCAGGCTTTGAGGTGCTTATTAGGACGCCGGGCCTGCACATCTGTGGCCGGATCTGTGGGACAGTTTGCCCACCAGCTCCAGGCTGGTTTTCACATTTCTTTCAGACCTAACCTCCCAGTACCCTGCTGCTCGTTGCCAAGTCCCTTGGGAAGTTGCAGATCAGGAGGCAGCTTCGGGACAAGTTTCTGCAGCAACACCTGGGGTTTAGGTCCCTCCATTAGCAATGCAAATGCAGGGAGTGTCAGCTGATTTATTAAATGGAGCTCTTGGCAGGTCCTCCCGCCCCACTCTGGGTTCATCTGTCATCCCCTCGTCAGCCCTGAGAGCCGGGTGGATGGGCTACATGTGCTAACCCGGCTCAATTAATATTGTCTCACAGTTCCGGATTTGTGCAGGCTTATTTCTTAATTTTTGGATCCCAGTGATTAGAGTCATGAGATCCTGTCATTAGCCCTGTAGGCTCCCATCTCTCTCTCTCTCTCTCTGCATCTTTCTGTTTTCCTTACCAGGGAGCAGACAACTTGTCTCTTCTTTCTCAGCCTGCAGGGTCTGGCCCTGTCTGCCTCTCAGAGTACATTGCCAGCCCCTCCAGACGCTCGGCCCTCCCACAGGGGCCTCTGCAGATCCGGCTCCTTGCCCTTGGCATGCCTTTCCCTTTCTGCCCCTCTCCAGTTCCCAAGCACCGGCCCCCTCCATGGTTCACTGGTTCTAAACTGTGGGTGATTTTGCCCCACAGGAGACATTTGGCAATGTCAGGAGGCATTCTGGTTATCACACCTGGACGTGTCATATCGAAATAGTTGAGGTCAAGGCTGCTGCTAAAGATTGTGCTGTGCACAGGATAGCCCCACACAGCAAATAGTTACCTGATCTCACATGTCAATAGTTTCTAGGCTGAGAAACACTGGCCCAGCTAACCACATCCATCAACTGTAGCTCAAGCATCACTTTCTCCCCCAGGGAAGCTGTGTCGGACCCAGGTTTCCTGCCATCCTCATCCCCTGACCACCCCCCCTCCCCCCAATGCACACTAGACTATGTCATTTTCAGGGCACGCACCTTCTTTCCGTTCGAGTATTTAACAGAGTCTCTCATTATATTTCTGTGTTTTTGTTTGATTGATGTCTACTTCATGCTCCGAGCTGCACAAGGTCAAGGACCTTGTCTGTGCTCATTCACTTTTATGTCTCAGAGCAGAGCAGGTTGCTTGATAAGTAGTAAGTTTTATGGGATCTATTGCATGAATCAATGACTATATCCTCCCTCTACATTCCTCACAGAGGGCCCTCCAGGTTTAAGGCAGCCCCTAGGACATGTTGGATGGAAATGGCTGGGAAAGGGCTCAGCCTGTATGTACCACTGGGGGCTGAGAATGAGGGATGAATGGCTCTTGATAGCATCTCCCCCTTTCCCCCTCCCTTTCTCTCCCTACTTCCTTCCCCTCTCTTTCTCTGTTCCTTTCTCTCTCTCTCTCTTAACCACCTCCCCATCCCTACATCTTTTCTTCATAATAACAAATATTTATTGAGCACCTACTGAATACCAGGAACTATTCAGTATCAAGTATACAACAATGAACAAGATGGACACAGAACCTGACTTCATTAATCGTCAATCTTTGGGAAGACACTGGTTAAACAAGTTATTTCAAGTGTGATGAATGTCCCAAAGGGGAAGCAATAGGAAACATCCCTACATCTTTTCTTCACAATAACAAATATTTATTGAGCACCTACTGAATACCAGGAACTATTCAGTATCAAGTATACAACAATGAACAAGATGGACACAGAACCTGACTTCATTAATCGTCAATCTTTGGGAAGACACTGGTTAAACAAGTTATTTCAAGTGTGATGAATGTCCCAAAGGGGAAGCAATAGGAAACCTAACTGGGTGGGGAAGGTCAGGGAAGGTCTCCCTTCTTTCTTCCTCCTCCTTGCCACCCTCCTACAGTTCCTCTGCCCCTTTCCATGGGCTGGGATTAAGGTGCATAGTGTTTTAAACTGTAAGCCTTGGGAATCATCTCCAAAGTGGGCAGGCATAGCTCATAGGGGCACCAGGCAACTTCTGGGGTGTAAATAGAAAATACCAGAGCTCTTTCTATTTATTTTCACCTTATCCTTATTGGAGTTTTCATTTGGGGCTATATTTGACAATGCACATAATTGTCTATGATTGGGTCCCGGAAACAGACTCTGAAATGTGGAGCTGCGTGCAGGTTTATCGTGGAGTGGTCTCAGGTGATACACCTGTAAGGAAGTGAGGAGGGCAGGATTGGGCAGAAGGGGCAGCTGACCTGAACACATGCAACAGAGGCTCAGCCATCCTACAGGGATCTCCAGAGCTGGGACGGCCCTGTAGAGTAGCCCTGAATTAAGGCAAAAGAGTTGGGTCTTTGTATCTCCATCTGTCAGTCACTGGCTGCAGACCACCCCTGGGAAGGCATGACCTTGGGGGAGCAGTTTCCAGTGAGGAATGCAGCATGTGATATTCCCAGATGCTGGAGATGGAGACAACAGCTCTAAAGAGGAGGTCTGGACAGATCACTATAGTATCCACCTAAGAATCTGTTCATAGAGTAGTATATGTGCATCTCTCTCTCTCTCTCTCTCTCTCTCTCTCTTTGAGGATTGTGTGCCCCCACATGTTATACTGTAGGTCATGACTTCCAGAAAATTTGAAGACTATTAATTTAGAGCTGGGGTACCCAATTAATAAAATGACCCCTTTTTATCAATTCACACCCACACTTCCATTTCCATAGGAGTCCCATGTTTCTAAAAAGGTCCTCTCAAACTGCTACATTAAGCAATGCATGTCTTTCCCTATTTTGAAAGTAATAAAAGACAAAAACAATGGTGGGCAATGGAAAGCAGGACAGGGAACAACCAAATCCCCTCTGATTTGGACTTCTGATGTGACTAACTTTTAGTTAATACAGTTGTTATGAGTCTGGGTTTGGAGCCTGGCTATCTGGGTTCAGATACCAGTTCTACTACTTACTATGTGAACTTGAGCAAGCTGGTTAACTCTCCTCATTCCTGTTTTCTCATCGATAAAACAAGAATAACATAGCACTCACTTCATGGGATTATTGTGAGGATTAAGTGAACTAATGCATGTAAAGTGCTTAAGACAGTGTCTGAGACATAGTAAGCATTCAACAGGTATTACTCAGTATCATTAACCTATGTGGTTTTTCACCAGGGAAATGGAGGATTTGGGCTTTTGAAACTATTGTGGAGTCCCTTGTATTGGTTAAGATTTGGGTTAACTACGAGTGATTAAAAAAAAAAACTTGAAGTAAGAGGTACAAGTTTATTTCCCTTTCATGGTATGCATTTCCAGCTAGTATGGCAACTCCACAGTCTCCAAAGAGCAAAAATTCTTTAAGCTTGTTGCATGTTAACTTCAACATGAAGATCCTACCTCATGGCCCAGTCTGGCTGCTCCAGCCCCAGCCATCATGCCTGCATTCCAAGTCAGTTGGAAGGAGAAGGGCATGCTTCCTGTCTTTAAGAACATTTCATGGACATTGCACACTTGCTGCATTCATCTTTTGGGCTAGAAAAGCGGTTCTCAACCTGTGGGTCGAGACCCCTTTGGGGGTCGAACGACCCTTTCACAGGGGTCGCCTAAGACCATCAGAAAACACATATATAATTACATATTGTTTTGTGATTAATCACTATGCTTTAATTATGTTCAATTTGTAACAATGACATTGGGGGTCACCACAACATGAGGAACTGTATCAAAGGGTCGCGGCATTAGGAAGGTTGAGAACCACTGGGCTAGAACTTAGTCTCATGGCAGAGCTGAGCTGCAAGGGAGGTTGGGAAATGTAGTCTGAGTAGCTGCAAGTTCAACTAAAATGTGGAGTGGGGACCTATTGCTCCGGAAGGAGGAGAGAAGAAATATCAGAGAACAATTAGCAGTTTCTGCCAAATGTCCTGACTTTGCTCTTAACATCAGAAGGGCAGGAAGGTACAGCCCATTGCCCACGATATTTCACTGGTAACTAATGGTGAACTCAGGAGGATATAAAGAACTGCTCTTTCCTGTGTCTGAAGCTGACCACTGTGATCCCTCGGACCCACCTTTGTCATGGACTCAGGAATGCATCCTGACTGAGCCATCATTTGAAGGGCTTCTCCTCTCCTGGCCCCTCAGGGAACCTTTCTCCTCTGGAGGCATCCAAATCATTCACCCCCCGAGTCCTGGGACCCCCTAAATCCCATCTTTTCCCTTCCTTGGCCATTAAGCTGGCTGTTCAGCGACTCCTTTTCATCTGATTTCCAGTGTTGTGGGCATTTTCCCTCAGAGACTAGAGGCCTTAGGATGACTGTGTTCCAGGACAGGAGCAGGAGGAGGTAAACTTGACCACAGGCACCAGCTCTGCCCAGACTTGTATTAGACACAGATGTGTTAGCCGCACAGGGACTGCCTCTTACAGCCACTCCTGTTGTTATTCAGGGCCATCTCAGTCTCTTGTCCACCTGGGCGTACTTTTGACACAAGTCCCTCTCATTAGCATGCCGGGGGTGGCTGCCCCAGAAGGAGTTGGTGGTGGGTTCTCAGCTGGTCCCATCCTAGGACATGTCACCCACTGCCCCCTTCAGGGACCACTGAGGATTCCAACTGAGAGCTGTGTATGGCACTAGCAGAGTCGAAGTTACTCCTGTAACCCCCAGGGGGCAGTAGACTTTATTCCTTATCAAGGCCCAGACAATTGCCCAGCCCTGCCAACCCTTGTATGACCTTTTACAATAATTTATTACTAAAGGGACTAATAGTTCCTGGGTATCCACTATGTCCCAGGAACTCTGCCAGGGACATAAATTAGTTCATTAAATCCTTCAAACAGCGTTTTGAGTTGGGAGCTTTAGCTCCATTTACAAATGAGGAAACTAAAGCTCCGAGAGGCTGAGTAATGACCCCAAGTTTCTAGTTCTTGAAAGTTATGTGGTGTGGCCTGGACTAGAACTCAGGTCTGATTCCCAGACTATGTTCTTTATCCTGTAAGAGTTGCCTCTCACTTAAATGCATTTGATAATTTGGAGGTGTGCATGGGGGTGTGGAGAATCAACAAAATTAATGCAGCAAATATTTACTGAGCCTCTACTAAGTGCTAGTTATTGAGGATATGAAGATGAATAAGACATAACCCCTCAAGGAATATTAGTAGAGCCAGGGAGACAGTCATAGATACTAACTATTTTGAGTCAGGAGCAAAGATGTAACAGAATATTATGGATAATCCATATCTGGGGACGACAGTGGACTGCTGCAAACTTAGCCAAAGAATACTCCCAGATGCAGCTGCTTTTTACTAGAAGAGATGAACACATCCTAATGTATATGGCATTCAGCTCTCCAGTTTTAAGTTCCCACCAGAAAGGAGGTTCAGAAGGAGCTGACATATATATGCCGTTAACAACTAGATACGTTCACAGTTTCATCTCAGGGCTGTGTTCTCTTCTGCCCTCTCTGTCATGATGTAGTCCAAAGGAACCTACACCATCTGACAATCATGCAGAACGTCACCTCGGTCCACTGTAATGATGAGACCATGTTATCCAAACCTGATGAGAGGTGGCCAATTCACCGGATGCCTTGGCAACATACATGTGCTTCTAGGGATGGAAGATAAACACTACAAAGATTCAGTGACTTGCCCCATTGGGGCAGTTTTTAGGTGTCCAGTGATCCAAGACATGCTGAATTATCCTCTCTAAAATCAAGGTCCATTTTCTTGTACAAGGGTTGAGCGTTGACCCATGAAACAGGAGGTCACAGTTCTATTCCTGTGAGGGCACATGCCCAGGTTGTGGGCTCAATCCCCAGTAGAGGGCATGGAGAAAGCATCCAGTCAATGATTCTCTCTCATCATTGATGTTTCTGTCTCTCTCCCTCTCTCTTCCTCTCTGCAATCAATAAAAATATATATTTTTAAAATATATTTTATTGATTTTTTACAGAGAGGAAGGGAGAGGGATAGAGAGTTAGAAACATCGATGAGAGAGAAGCATCGATCAGCTGCCTCCTGCACACGCCCTACTGGGGATGTGCCCGCAACCAAGGTACATGCCCTTGACTGGAATTGAACCTGGGACCCTTCAGTCCGCAGGCCGACACTCTATCCACTGAGCCAAACCAGTTAGGGCTATAAAAATATATTTTAAAAAAGAAAGAAGCACAGTGCTTGATAGGCCTGTTCGGTTTAGGAGGTAGCATGCTCCACGCTGGGATACTGGTGGTTTTCGGGGTAACACAGAAGGAGCCTAGATTGAGTGGGGTCTACAACACTTTTCCAATTAATCTCTTAAAGTAGAACTCTCATCTCAGGCTCTGTTCCAGGAAACCCGGTCTGAGACAGGTACTTCTGAAGAGACCAAGTTGTTCAGAGCCAGGAGACAGAATGCCTGGGTTTTAGTTCTACTGAGTTTTCTTCTGGCTGAATGACCTAGGTGTGTTCTTTTGCTTCTCTTAAAACTTCATGTTCTCATCTGTAATATGTGGAATTTGTGTTGGTTCAGCATGTCTGCCATCAGATAACAGACATGACAGATAAGATCTACATGCCTGACACACTCCCAAGGGCGTGCCCCTGGGCATCCATAAGAGAGGCTGCGGGTTATGTGCACTTCCCAGCAGGCTGGCTGTAACCCCACCCTTCCCTCCCACTCAGGAAAGGACATTGCAATGGGGTAAGAGTGAAATAATAGTAGGCTAACCTAAATGCTGTCCTAATACATTTTTGTAAAACATCCTTCGAAATCTATAGCACTTTCGTGTGTGTTAAAAGTTACTGTTAATGCCCAGCTGGTGTGGCTCAATGGTTGAGCATTGACCTCTGAACCAGGAGGTCACAGTTCAATTCCGGTCAGGGCCTATGCCTGGGTTGTGGGCTCAATCCCCAGTGTGGGGCATGCAGGAGGCAGCTGATCAATGATTCTCATCATTGATATTTTTTTTTCTCTCTCTCCCTCTCCCTTTCTCTCTGAAATCAATAAAAATATATTTTAAAAAAATAAAATAAATAATATGATTTCTTTACTGCAGAACTTCTCAAAGCCTTTAATCTAGTCTGTTAATAGGTCTTGTAAATCTCCAGGAGAAAAATTTAGTCTTTCCCAAAGATTTTGAAGGTAGAATCCATAGAACAATAGTTCCCAGGAAAAGACTGTAGAAAAGTCTGTCTGCCAGCAATACCAGGCTTCAGTGGTTCTCAGAGATGTTATGCTGAATATTCTGCAGTGATATCATGCTGGCTTACTCACCACCAATAGAATTATGCTCCTGAGTGAAGTGCAGTGCTGTCTACTGAATGAGCTTCACTTCCTTCCTCATTACTTCCTTCCCTTCTATAGTCCAGATTCCACAGAAGCAAACATACAGTGGCTCCACTCTACAAAGTGTATTGCTGCCCTTCTCAGGGACTGACAGACACTTGTTGGGTAATGGACCAGTGGTCAAAACACCCAGATCTGAACCTTGCTCTGGCACCCAGTAGAAAGGCCACCAGGAATAAGAAACGAAGATTTAATGAGATCCAATAATTAAAATAAGAGTGCTTATGTCTGTGCAATGAGCTGATAATTTTTTTAAATGTTGCTTATAGATGTATTTTTGTTTAAATAAAATAAAAAGCCTATGGTATTTCCAGGTACACAGTCTTAAAGATGGAAACCTGGAAAGTAATGCATTAATGGTCTCATTTATTAACACTCTATGCTTGAACTGTGCTAATGTTTTACACTCAGACCTTTGCTCACATGCTACTTTCTCCAAGAGGCCCATCCTGGCTGTTCTTTCTCAAATAGACTCCCTGTCACTCTCCACACCCTATCCAGGCTTTATGCTTTATGGACTTTATCCCTGCCCAACATTCTATTATTTTTATGCTTATTGTTTGTTTCCCCAACTAGAATTTAAGCTCCGTGAGGACAGAGATTTTATATATTTGATATATGCTGTAACCCTAACATCTAGAATAGTGCTTGGAACATTACAGGCCCTCAGTAAAGTATTCATACAAGAAAGGCATGAATAAATGATCAGGTGGAATCCTAACCACCACCCTATGAGCTGAGTGCTATTACTATAGCCATTTGGTAATTGAGGAGACTGGGCCACAAAGAGACTAAGTCCCTTGCTTAAGGACAAAGTAAGTGGTAGAGCCTGTATTCAGAACTAGGTGCGACTTATAGCCTTAGCTAGCAGGCTATTCATGAACACAGTGTTGCTTCTCAGAAGGTGGTATCTGGTCTCTGGAGGGACTAGTTAAAATGTAGATTATTGGGGTTCACTCTGATATATTGAAACAGAATGGGTGGAGGGATGGCTGGGGGAAAGTATGGGGTAGGGAAAGGGAGGAGGAAGAAAGAGAAAAGAATCATATCTATCTCAGATATCAGTTCCCAAACGGACCAGTCTGAGCCCTGGGGACTCCTGTCTGATCCCTCCCAGAGAGAGGCAAGAAGGAGGTGTTTTCACAAGGGGGTCCGTGAGACCTGGTATGCTTTGATGCCCAGGTGAAAAGATAGTACCAAGTTGGCCCCTTTCTGGCTAGCAGCTCTGTAGCACCATGAGACACAGCCTTGACCCAGACACCAGGTTTGTCATGGGGGGAATCTTGGGAACCAGACATTGTCAGCACAGAGCTAGAATGGAAAACAGCCGGCTTGTATGTGAATGCCTATGGAACAAACCTTGCAAAGTGGGCAGAATTGTCTAGAGTCTGATGCCTCATGTTCACGTAAGTGTGGGCAAGTGCTAGCTACTGACATGTGAATTGTTATTGTTATAATGATTCCACTAGTATCTAAAGGTTTGTCATGGAGACCATGGGGGGAATCTTGGGAACCAGACATTGTCAGCACAGAGCTAGAATGGAAAACAGCCAGCTTGTATGTGAATGCCTATGGAACATCCCAGCAAACCTTGCAAAGTGGGCAGAATTTTCTAGAGTCTGATGCCTCGTGTTCACTAAGTGTGGGCAAGTGCTAGCTACTGACATGTGAATTGTTATTGTTATAATGATTCCACTAGTATCTACAAATATTTTTTCCTCTTTCAAGATCCCTGCTTCCCTTGGTCTGGTTGGGCCTGGGTGGTTCTGCCCCCTCAGGCCATTCTGGCCTATTGGGCCTTTATCCTGGCATGAGCCAGAGGGCAAGACAGATGGGCAGCATTGATCTTTTCTTCTCTGTAACTATCTATAATTCTCTACTGATTTTATTTTATTTTTTAAAATACATTTTTTAAAAATTAGTTTTTTGTTAATCCTCACCTGAGGATATTTTTCCATTGATTTTTAGAGAGAGTGGAAGGGAGGGGGAGAAATAGAGAGAGAGAAACATCAATGTGAGAGAGACATTAATTGGTTGCATCCCACACGCATCCCAACCAGGGGTTAGGGATCTAACCTGCAACCGAGCTATGTGCCCTTGACTGGAATCAAACCTGGGACCCTTCAGTCCTCGGGCCGATGCTCTATCCACTGAGCCAAACCTGCTAGGGCATCCCTGCTGATTTTAACCCTTTGAGTGCCAACCAATATCCTAGGAACTATGCTAAAATTGCCAAGGCATTTTTGATTTTACAGCATTTTTGATTTTACAGCAGTTTAGGAAAAAAATTATGAATCGCAAGTAAATGAAGTTACATATTCAAAAACTTAAGGAAACCTTTACTACATTGACATATTTAGCAATATCATCATCACTAATAAAAGCAGACTTAGAACTGGACGCCATTTTGAAGCTTTGATAGCGCTCCCGGCACTTTTGGCGAAAGACAGGAGGAGCGTGATCGCGCCCCCCCCCCACCTCCCCGGCACTCTAGGGGTTAAATAGGGAAAAACAAAGTCCAGAAACAAACTACATGGGAGGATTCAGAATCTGCCCTGGAGTCCCACCTCCTGGCGTCCCATCTCTATGGACATGGGTGAGCTCCTGAGAGAGAAAGGAACCCTTTGTCCTCCCCTTGGTCCAGGCCCAACTACCTCGCTGTGCCTAAATTCCAGTGTCACAGGATTTGAGTGAAGTTGCCCTTGATTTCTGGTAGCTGAGCTTTCTGGAGAGGCCCCTCCAGTTTTGAGCTATTCACTCACCACTCCTTTATTTACATATTAGTTGGGTGAAGTACACCCACTCAGATTGTGAAACACCATTCATTGTTTTTGGCGAGTTGCTCTTTAGGTGTAGTCAAGAAGTCTTATTCTTAGGGGTTCAAAAGTGTTTCATAGCAATGTCAACTCCGTAGTTATAGCCTTAAGTAAAAACCTTGACCTGAGAAATGAGGAAAATCTGCCAATCGGTGAGGTAAGTGATTAAGCAAAGGACTGTATTTTATTGTGTAAATTACACCACATTTACTGTGACGCTAAACTTCCAATAACCCTTATAAAGTCCTCATGGGTAATGACTGAACCATGAATAGAGATCCAGGGCTGCAGAACAGAACACGTTTGTCCTTTAAATGCTATTGGGAAAGAGAAACTGGATTAAAATGGAAAACAGCAGTGTTCCCAGTCTCTAGTCATTGAAGATTTGGCTTGGGTTCAGGGGTGGAATCCTGGTTTTCCCCCCAAACCTCCCCAGTCCCGGGTTATGCAAATCTTAGGTGTATCAAGAGTTGAGCATGAAATCGGTTGCAGTTTGGAATGTTTGTAGCATACACGCCACTTGGTAGAATATTCTCCCTCTCTTCTCCTTGGCCATTTTGCTCCTTATTTCCCTGGAACTGAGAGGCATGTGACCATTGCTTTTAGAACCACAAGGGTTGCTTCCTAAATATGGAAATTGTGTGCACAACTCCAGGAAGCACCATGACCTTATGTGAATGTTGCCCCCTAGAGTTGTGCAAAGCACCAACCCTGATTCCTTTATAATGGGGCCATTCATACAACTGCCTGCAAAAACC
This sequence comes from Myotis brandtii, assembly GCF_000412655.1. NCBI lineage: Eukaryota > Metazoa > Chordata > Mammalia > Chiroptera > Vespertilionidae > Myotis > Myotis brandtii. The sequence goes on from NW_005356944.1 coordinate 5,776,168, forward strand.
GTGTTCATGTCCTTCTGGATATTCCGTTCTAGTGTTCTCGTCCCACCACCTGGTTCAGGTTAAATGATGTTGCTAGTCTCAGTCTATTTTCACCTTTTCCTGTTCACCCTTCACAGATAGGTCCTTTCATCCATGTCCATGACCAAGGGTTGTAATATGCAACATCTGGCACAAGGGAGATGGGGGGATGGGGGAATGAAAAAGAGAAAAAGTCTTAAGTGGTGCCAAAGAAGCTGGAAAATATGTGAGAATTTGTTCTGGAAAAGATGTGATCATTGGCTTTCTGATAGAAAATAGTATTTTAGACCCCATAGCTTGTGTCTGGTGTTGAGATGAAATGAAGGGCATGGCGTTGCTGGCAGATGATGAGAAAAGTGATGTATTCCCCTCACTCCCAGGTCCCTTTTTCTTGCAGGAAAGCAGGTTTTTTGTTCTTTTTGCAACGGGTGCCTACTTACAAAAACAGCTAGTTCTCTTAGGAAGTATGCATCCAACTAATCTTCCACATAAATACTTGGCCTCAACAGAGAAAATAAGTTTGCCACATTCAGCATAAAACTTGATTGCACTTGTCTCTTGGGCCTTTGAGCAAACAGGACTACTTTGCCCATTACGCACTATAGGCATAGTGCCTAGGCTGGGGCCCAAGAACATTTCAAGAGCCGATTAAAATACCTTAGACCTAGGAGGAAAAAAAAAGAGAGAGGAGAAGGAAATGTTTTGCTTCCTAAATATGGAATTGTGAAATCAGAATTTTAAAATGTTAGTGACATAGCTGCAAGTTATAGCATACGTCATCTTCATCAGTTATTAAGTTCAATATTTATACGCATCTCGTTACAATTAGAAATAATTTGTGGGTTAGATTTTCTTAATATTTCTCATGGGTGCCCAATGATTGCTGAGAAGGCAGAATCTAGTGTGAATCAAAGGAATTACTCATAAAAAATAATTTCGAGAAAGTCAAATTAGAAAATGCTTTTCAAGTTTTTTTTGTCCCAAAATGATAGTGGATGTGGGTATATTGAATGTGTTTGATAAGATATGGGTGGTGCTGCCTAATACTAAAGAGAATCTTCAAGTGGTCGGGTGGGTGGGTCGTTTCCCCTCCCTGGGTTTGTCTCTACAACCCATGTTCTTTGATTTAAACGTTTAAAGCAGCGGTTCTCAACCTGTGGGTCTCGACCCTTTGGGGGTTGAACGACCCTTTCACAGGGGTCGCCTAAGACCATCGGAAAACACATATATAATTACATATTGTTTTTGTGATTAATCACTATGCTTTAATTATGTTCAATTTGTAACAATGAAAATACATCCTGCATATCAGATATTTACATTACGATTCATAACAGTAGCAAAATTACAGTTATGAAGTAGCAACGAAAATAATTTTATGGTTGGGGGTCACCGCAACATGAGGAACTGTATTAAAGGGTCTCGGCATTAGGAAGGTTGAGAACCACTGGTTTAAAGGAAACTCCCCAAGAACATTCCTTTGTTCTGTTCCACTGGTCTCCTTGACTATTTCTTTAGCAATCACACATTGAAGGGCTTTGTGTTTGCTTGTGTTATAGACCCCTTGCCTTCCTTTATTTTTATTTTTGAGGGCTTTCTTACATTTATTTTATGTATTTATGTTCCATTTAAACTAAAGTGAGAGCTTTGAAGGGGAAAGCATTTATTCATTCATTTATCGATTCAACAAAGCTACCACGTGCTGCTTGGGATAAAGTTGAGGGAAGCACAGTGTCTGTCCACTTCCTGCGAGACTTTGCAGTCTAGGAAAGAAGGTAGAAAAGAAAGCAGGTAAATTATAGCATGGCCGCCTCCTGGAGGATTATTCTCTGTTGCTTGAACTGGCACAGGGTTCAATATGTTTTTATTTATTTCATAAGTGTTTTGTGTATCGGATACTGTTCTCAACAAGGTGCTATTTAATACTTTTGCAAATATTAACCCATTTAATTCTCAAGGCAGTGCTATGTAGCATTATTATTATCCCCATTTACAGATGAGGACATTGAATGATACTTGAATTGCTTTGTATGAAACGGGATTTTGCCCAACAGATAAATTTGAAGTATAGGATGAAGAATTGCATTCCAAATAGAAAGAATAGCCTATGCCATAGTCTATAGGTATAAACAAACAAACAGATATGATGCCTTGTTTACAAATAATCTACATGGCTGGAACTTGAATTGCTTGGAGAGGATGTGTAGAGATCAGAGTTGAAAGGAAAGCAAGAAAAACGTAAGCCCTTGGTGATCTTGAGGAGTTTGGCTTTTAGTCAGTTTTGACTTTGGTGGGTTAAATGTTAATGGCCTCCCCCAGCTTCTACTGCGTTGAAACCATGAAAGAAATGCTTACTAAATTTAATTATGCAAAAGAAGATTTTTAGTATGCAGGGAAGGAAATGACACAAAGTCAAAAGTCAAACAATAACTTAGGATAAAATATTTGCTCTGCACAATACAGTCAATCTTTCTCAATTTACTAAGTGTGTTTACAAGTCAATGAGGGAATTATGTGTGGTGATGGATGTTAACTGGACTCATTGTGGTGATCATTTCACAATACTTACAAATATCGAGTCATTATGTTGTACACCTGAAACTAACAGAATGTTATAGGTCAATTTTGTCAAAAAAAATAAATAAGGGGGGAAAAGACCAACAAATCAAGAGACAAAGGACATGAACAGATAGCCCAAAGAAAAGGCATGTAAACATTTCTGAAGGTGTTCTGCCTACTTATAAGAGAAATGCACATGAAAATAAGAGTAAGATAAAATTGTCACTGTTGGTTTGGCAAAGGTAAAAGGTTTGATGACACACTAGCCCGGCCGAGGTTTGGGGAAACATCCACTCTCATACGTAGCTGGTAGGAGGGTAAATTGGCTCAACCTCTGAGGGCAATTGGGCAACATCTATCAAAATTATGTATGTGCACACTTGTTAACCTGACAGTTTCACTCTCAGGAGTTTATTCTGCAGGTACACTAACACATGGACATGATGTTGTACATATAAGAATACGTCCTTCACTAAGGAACTGGCTAAGTCCATACCACTCCCTAGAATTCTTCGATGTCTTTAAGAAGAGCAAGTCTGTGCTATATGTACTGATGAGGAAGGAACTATATGTTTTTTCAATATATAGTGAAAAAAACAAAGTACACAACAGTGAGTTGGGTTTGTTACCATTGTATGTGCATGTGTGTTTAAGGAAACGTATACATATAGGCTTGAATATGCATTAAACGCTTCTAGAAGAATCAGAAGAAACTGATAATACCAATTGCCTCTAGGGAAGGAAACTAGGTAGCTGGGAAAGATTATGAAGATATACTTTTCATAGTATGATTTTGGTATCTTTTGAGTTTTTTTAAACCATGTTTTCTTTTTATTTATTTATATATTTTTAATGTATTTTTATTGATTTCAGAGAGGAAGGGAGAGGGAGAGAGAGATAGAAACATCAATGATGAGAGAGAATCATTGATCGGGTGCCTCCTGCACACCCCTCACTGGAGATGGAGCCCACAACCCAGTCATATGCCCTGACCAGGAATTGAACCGTGACTTCCTGGTTCATAGGTCAATGCTCAACCACTGAGCCATGCCGGCTGGGCCATGTACAGCTTTTTCATGACAGCCCTACAAAGGGCTGGGCTAGCAGAAGGCTATTAAAGCCATATACAGGAAGGAGCAATTTGTGCATCAGATAAGAATGAAGATCATGAAATTGAGAGGAAGTGTGGCCTAAGGTGCAAGGATCTAGGTGGAGTATGTCAGACTCTGAGAGTGACATTGGTGGCTCTGATGTGGAATTCAAGCCTTCCTCAGATGCCAAGGAGGAAGTTATCAGTGAAATGCAGGAGCTGCCCCCTGGTGGTCAGTGGGCTCCCACAGGGGGAGCGCCACTCAGCCAGAAACCAGGCTCACAGGCTGGTGAGTGCAGCGGTGGTGGCGAGAGCCTCTCCTGCCTCTACGGCAGCACTAAGGATGTTCAACTGATGGCTTAGGCCAGTGATGGCGAACCTATGACACGTGTGTCAGAGGTGACACGCGAACTCATTTTTTTGGTTGATTTTTCTTTGTTAAATGGCATTTAAATATATAAAATAAATATCAAAAATATAAGTCTTTGTTTTACTATGGTTGCAAATATCAAAAAATTTCTATATGTGACACGGCACCAGAGTTAAGTTAGGGTTTTCCAAAATGCTGACACAAAATGCTGACACGCCGAGCTCAAAAGGTTCGCCATCACTGGCCTAGGCCCATTCCCCATGGGGAGTGGGTCTAAGCCGTCAGTCAGGCATCCCCCAAGGGCTCCCGCACTGTGAGAGGGCACAGGCTGGGCTGAGGAACCCCCTGAGTGCATGAATTTCATGCACCGGGCCTCTAGTTTTATATAACACTCCAGACTAAGTTATGTTCTTGAGGGAAGGAGAGGAGAGAAGGGTGTGGCCATGATAAGCAGGAGTCTTGGGTTGAAGTTGGCTTGGAGAGGTGGCTGCTCTGTCCACCTCCTGCTGTGAGGTTCAATCATCGGCCTCCCTGCAGGACTGGCTGGTGGGAGAGATGGTGCATCCAGGGAAGGTGTGCAGCAGAGCTTGTTGGAGGACTTTTATTTAAACACCTTCCCAAAGGCTGGCTTTGTGGTTACTTAAGCCCAGAGATAAAGGTTGTGAAATCCTTCTGGCCTCAGTTTTGGTTACAGCCCTGGGTTTGTGCTCACTGACACATTCTGGCATGCACATAATCCTCGCTGACCCTAATTGCAGCAAGGCTCAGGGTGGCTGAAAGGAATGAATTCATATATCTATTTTTAGTGAGTGTCTGGTATCAATCTGCGCTGCTCTAATATGCTTATGTAACCTCCCTGAAGGACTGATGCCCTCAGTTAAGAAGGTGAGTGCGGAAGAACTGTGTGCCCATTTAAAAGAGTCTGTGTTCGGACCTCTCAAGGTCTAATTAATAAAGAGAATAAAGGATCAAAGATTACTTCAACTGACAAGGCCAGGCCCTTCTAATTATGAAAACTGCCCAGTTGCCCTGCAATATTTTCTTTGCCAGGAGACAACTCCTATCCCCAAAGTTTAAGTGACTTCTTGCTGAGCTGGTTTCGGAGGATTAAGCTCAGTGTAATTTCATCTTTCCCAGGTGTGAGACGCTTGTGTGAGCAGTAATATGATTCTGTGCTGTCAGGGAAAACAGAGCGTCTTTGTCAGCTCTGCCTGACAGTGTCAAACCCCTGAATCATGACCTCACTCACAACAAGTGTGGTCACCACTTGCCCTTCTGCTGAGAAATGCGAGGGCTCAGCTGCAGCCACATGGCCACCCTGGTCAGCAGAGTGGAGGTGTGTGCCAGTGACCAGGCTGGACTTCAGAAAGAATTTCCAGTCCCATTCCTTTGGATCCAGATCCTAAGTGGTGAACAATACTATCTCTGTTTTCATCCAGGGTGAAAACAAAATGCTTAGTAATTAATCTGTGTTTGCTTTAGCTAGTCGTTGGGTCAATTATATCTCAGATGCTTTGAGTCATGTCCTCAATAATGGTTTCCTGCTGAATGTTGGCATTTTTTTATAAATAATATGTACTCTGAAATATAAAATATTAGCTACCATTTATCTATAATAATAAAAGCGTAATATGCTAATTATACCGGACAGCCAAACAACCTTCTGTATGTCCTTCCGGATGTTCTTCCAGACAACCTTCCTGACGAAGCTATGTGGCAAGGGCTGTGGCAGGCGGCAGCCGAGGCAGAGATGGTTAGGGGCGATGAGGCAGGCAGTTCTTCCAGACAACCTTCCTGATGAAGCTACAGTGGCAGGGGCTGTGGCAGGGGCGGCCGAGGCAGAGATGGTTAGGGGCGATGAGGCAGGCAGG
>NW_005356944.1:5782178-5783571 GCF_000412655.1 Myotis brandtii
CCGGTTGGGGGCCCCCCCCCCCCCCCCCCCCCCCCCCCGTGCATGAATTTCATGTACTAGACCTCTAGTAAATAATAATGATGAACTGTCATTCAGGTATAAGAGTCATGTACTGCTCTATGTGCTTACATGGATTATTGCCTTTGAGACATGTCTCTACAATTAACATGCCCATTTTACAGATTGAAAAGTGAAATGCAGATGATGCTAAGTAACCTAACCAAGGGTTGGTTATAGGATTCAAACCCAGGAGTCTGAGTCTAGCATTTTTTCACATAACGACAAAGGTATCTACCTCCATAGGTTATATGGCAGACACATGAACACCCAGAGGGGTGGTGATGGTCATCCCCACTTTATAGATGGACAATAGGGTCTAAGAGAAATAAGTTACCCAGATCCCACAGGTAGAAAAAGGTTAATGCTAGTGAGCTCAGATCCAAATCTGAGCTCTTAACTCACAAACTGTCTGACGGAGAAAGGTGAATCTATTCTTATCTTGTCCACATGGCGCCTAGCACAAGCGATGAGTAGAAAGATATGGGCCATATTGCCACTTGTCTGCACCTGTCCATACAGAGAAGCGTTGGAAGTAAGCTGGGGATTATAGAAACTTGTTACTCTGAGTCTTGCTGCCTTACTCTGGGTCTTCTTGTAGCAAAAGAAGAGTCTTGAAGGGGTGGAACCTTAAATATCATAGGTCAAACCCCATAATTTCACAGATAAGGAGCTACCACTTCATAGATAGAAAGCAACTTATGCAAAGTCACAGAGGAGATGTTAGTGGCCTTGCTGGGGTTACCAGAGTCTCCTGACACCCAGTCTAGTGATCTCTCTTTTACACCTTTTTGTTACCACAGAGCTTTACTGTCCCTTGTATCGCAAAAGCATCATTTGGGTGTGGTTTCCTATTGTGTAGTTTCGGGTCAGTCCTGTTCTTCAATATCACACTTTAAAGTTCTTTATCTGAAGTCTTAACCCAAAGCCTGAATTTGCTGCTTTTATGGTACAAAAAGATTGAATATAATCAACTTCTTATAATTCTACCTGATAGATTTTAATTTAGGAAGTACCAACTAGTATAGACTGCCTTGAATTTAGTAAATCAAGAAAGCATGTTCTTGCCCTAACTGGCTTGGCTCAGTGGATAGAGCATCAGCCAGAGGACTGAAAGGTCCCGGGTTTAGTTTCCATTAAAGGGCACGTACCTCGATTGCAGGCTCGATCCCTGGCCCTGGTTGGGCCCATGCAGGAGGCAACTAATCGATGTGTCTCATATTGGTGTTTCTCTTTCTCTGTCTCTCTTCCACTCTTTCTAAAAATCAATGAGAAAATATCCTCAGGTAAGTATTAACAATAACAACAACAACAAAAATAATAATAAAGCATGTTC
>NW_005356944.1:5783700-5816993 GCF_000412655.1 Myotis brandtii
TTTTTAGTCTTCCCTGTCCATCCAGAGGAAACATTAAACAACTCAAGAAGAGTAGAGGAGGGACACCATAGCTAAGACTTTCCCAAGGTTTCCAAGTATGATGAGTTGGGAATGTCCTCTGTGTTCTTGGCAATTAACTTTGATATTCCTTAACTCTATCATCATGACCACCAAAACCAGGTCAAACTTCTTTATCTTACATTCACATGGCACCCATAGCTCTCTTTTGTAGCATTTACACTTTTCTATTGACTTGTAAAATGATTTGACAACTTCTTCTGGCTCCATTAGAGCAGGAACCTGACCGGTTTTACTCATATTGCACTTCCAACACTTCGTACAGTGTCCAGCACATAGTAGGTGCTCGACAAATACATGTTGAATGAAGAACGAACAAAAAATAAAAACATAATGCTTTGTTTTATTCCTTTCCTCACCACCCAGTAACCTAATATCAGAATGTTTTGTTTAAATTGAACATTGAAATCTGTAGAACAAGTTCATCTTATCACTTTGAGAGATTCACCTGCCCCATGCCAGCCAATGAACTACACCCAGTATCAATGTACTCACAAAGCAGCTCTGGCAAGGACTCCACTTGAAATTTCTTTGTATGACCATGAGGTGAGTAGTACACAGATTAACTTAAATTTTGAAATCTCAAGCTTTAGGAGGCTTTAAAACCCATCAGCCAGACATCACTATAAACATTTGGTCATTACGCTTTCTGATCATTCTGCCAATTTCCCTTACTATTCTGGCTATCATATATGCACACACAGCAGATCAAAGGCAGACCCATGTGGACACAGGCTGGTAGAGCCACTCCTCCTAACTAGGGCAGGGATTGGAAGTGAGAGGAGCTTAAATGGAAGGTCCAGTCTCCCCGTGTTCACTAGGGGCTAAGTTAGGACCATTGTGACACAGTAGAAGCTGCTCAGGAATTGATTTGAATGGGACAGAGGTCTTAAGAATGTTGAGTCAAACCATAGTCTTTGACCCCCATCACCGTGCAGTCCTTCTTCGAGAAAGTTATCTGACCCTAGAGTGATTCATAGCCTGTCAGTAACTGGGAAAGCTAAATCTGCACAGATGACCTAGTTGTTGCCCTACGTGCATCCCGGAACGTGACATGAAACCTGGTGTTACTGCAGAGACTAGAACTTTTAGTGATTGCTTTATTTGTTTAAGCCAAGGCATAGAAAGAATGATCTCTCCCCAGGTGGAAAAAGGACAGTGTGACTTGGCACCTTAACTGCTCTTAAATGCTTTGCAATCTTCTAGTCAAGATCATTATCTGCAGGCTGGGTGTACCAGAAAGTAGAGTCGTCTCCACTGACATCTCAGCAGGGATTATGATCCTTTCTGCTTATGGAACCTGAGAAAGCCAGGCCCTGGGAAAGAGCCGAGACAGATTGCTTGCTTGAGAAACCAACTCATCAAACAGGACTTAGTTTAAGTACTTGGTCTAAGCTTAGGTCCGGGGTGGGCAACCCCTGGCACGCGTGCCAAACATGGCACGCCAGTAACTTTTGCTGGCACGCGAAACCCTCTCTTATAATCTTCCATTTACAATTTTTTTCTTAATATGGACTTTTTTATTTTTCAGATAAATTCAGTGTAGGTGCATCTTAGATAAATAAATAATTTTACATAACAAGTTATCTTAAAGACCATAGACATGGATTGACAAGAGAGGGGAAGAGCAATTTCTATGCCTCTGCCTTAACTCTCCCTGCCTTCCTAGATCTGACCAGTGTTTTGGTTTCATCCACATATGCTTGTGAATCTTTGTTCTCAGTGATGAATTTTGTTAAGTCTCATACTAGGAGTAGCCTGACGATGAAAGTAGTAGCTCGTACATATTTCTGAAGGTCACGAAATATAAACCTGATGTAAAATCTCTGTCATCAGTGATGCAGCAGCAAAAGTCCCACTGATAATATCAAACGGAGTCATAAAGTTTTCTGTCGGACTATCAGTGTACATGTATACATTAAAAAATAAATGTATTTTTCATCATCATATACTGTGTTTTTGTCGCTCAAATGAATTTTATTATCACTCACAAAAAGGTTGCCCACCCCTGGCTTAGGTTGAAGTTGACAGTTGCACAGTTGGAATTTCCTGTGTCTCTGTCTTTTTACTACCAAACTTCTCCAATGAGTGGTCTGTGCATACGTCTCTAGGTCTTCTCCTTTACCCTCTGATGTCTGGCTTCCATTTTTCAGTCCTCCCAAGCTTAGCCATCTCCCCTTTTGGATCTGGGTTTGCCAGGACATTCTACAGATGTCTCTGATGTTTCTCTTAAAGGTTCCCTACTACTATCCCTTCCTCCAAGGTCCATGTAAGGGCAAGAGGAAAATGGTTTGTAGCCTTCTCACTTGGCTGACTCTGATGATTGATTGATTGATTTGTATGCTGTGGAAGACAGAGTCAATTCAGCCCCAAGTTCTGAGTTTTAAGAGCCTGAGTATATATTTTGCTTAAATTCCCAGCTGTGTGACTGACCACATGCTCTCAGCGAAAAGTTTGAGGCATCTGGGCACTAATTGGTGGCCCTAAATTACTATCAAAATTTCCCCTTTATTATTTTTCTTCTTATGTCTTATCAGAAGGGTGCACAACGAAAGGGTGCATAGTGAGATACATAGACAGTGGCAGGTTTTATGAACATGTTTGTTGGATTTTAAAGACATTAGGCAAATTTCCTAGGATTCACCAATTCTCCTTTTTGCAGATTCAAAGGTGCCCCCCAAAACTTAAAAAGCTGAAAAACTAAACCTCTACTTATTAGGAAGTATACTTGACACTTTGTATACATAATCTCATTTACGTAACCCTATTGGAGGCATTTTCATTCCCATCAAAATCATATCAACAATCAGTGGTGAAGGTAGGACTCATAGTTATGTTTTTCTGAAGCTATAATCCATATTCTTAATATTATACTATACTTCCCCCCCCCAGTCATACTCTTGATTTTTTAGCAGTAAGTGATATTTTATTTTCTTTCTTCCTTTTGAAACTCTCACATCTTAAACTAAATGTTATGCTCTTCTAGTTTTCCACCTATTTCCTCTTTCTCTACTTCCTTTGCTGGTTTATTTTCTCTTTTTTACATGTTAGAATGTGCCCCAAAGCTTAGTGTTTCTTCAAACCTTGGAAAGATTGTCTATACTCATGGTTTCAATTAACACTTTGACAATACCACCAGATTCTAAATACCATGATAAAAGAGACCAGTTCTGTCATATTCCCTGGAAAATTTTGAACATCTTGCAGAGTTCCTGACATATAGTAGGTATTCAACAAATATTGTTGACTAAATAAATGGCTGAATGGATGGATGAATCACTCATCTGCTGAGATACTGTTTTTCCCAAAGTCTAAACCCATATTTTCAGCTAGCCACTGAATATTGCCACCTTAGTGTCCTGCCCTTGCTATGAAATGGTAGTAAGAGTTTGGTGGAACTACTGGGGGTTTTAATAATTTGCTGGGGCAGCCACACCAGTTTAACTCTTTCATGTTTTCCTTTTGGAGGAAGCTGTATTACCAAGGTGGATTATAAACCTCCTACAGGAAATACCAGTAATAGAAGCCTGGTCCCTTCCAATGACATGAGTTTGAGCTCCTTAGGGAGTGTCAGTGTAGCTACTGAATGGCATCCTTGCTAAGTAGACATAGATGGAGAAGATTTTCTGCATCTTAAGCAAATGGTAGCTCGTTTGAGGGTGGGAGTATCACCACTCTCAGTGGGTAAATGCAGCCTAATGTTGAGTGCCCAGGGAAGCATAATTCCAGGGCTGAGGCAGAGGTGGTTAGGGGCAATCAGGCAGGCAGGCGAGTGGTTAGGAGTGATCAGGCAGGAGGGCAGGCAGGTTAGCGGTTAGGAGCCAGCAATCCCAGATTGCGAAAGGGACGTCCGACTGCCAGTTTAGGCCCGATCCCACAGGGTGCAGGCCAGGCTGAGGGACCGCTCCCCCCCCACTCCATGCACAAATTTCATGCACCGGGTCTCTAATATTACTAATAAAAATGCTAAAGCAGTTAGCTCTCTTCCAGTGTTTGCTCTTAGTATCACTGTTAAGCACTTACTTCCTTATAATTCCATCTGAAGCCTCCTTCATTAATCCATTGTTCTATGTAGTGGGGGTGTGGGGGAGAGGGGAGGAAGTTGTCTTCTTAGTGCCTTCATCCATGGCTGTTCCAGACAGCTCAGCAGAGTGAAAACACCGAGGGCTTGCAAAGTTACTAAATGAGCCTTTTTATTTATTCATTTTGTAAGAAAGTAAAAACTGCAGATTTTCAGCTCTCCCCCCACCAAGGTTTCCTATTTTCTTTTCTTTTTCTAAAATAAAGTCTGTTTCTCTGTGTTTGTGTTTTTTTAAAATATATTTTTATTGATTTCAGAGAGGAAGGGAGGGGGAGAGAGAGCTAGAAACATCAATGCTGAGAGAGAGTCATTGATCAGGTGCCTTCTTGCACACACCACACTGGGGATGGAGCCTGAGACCCAGGCATATGCCCTGACCTGGAATTTAACCCTGACCTCCTGGTTCATATGTCGATGCTCAGCCACTGAGCCACACTGGCTGGGCAGGTTTCGTATTTTCTAAAGCTTTCTCAATTGCGAGAGCTTGCCCCGATGGCTCTAACACAATGTGCTGAGAAAAAATGTGTATGAACCCACACCACTTTCAGTGATGCCAATATATCAGCATCATTTATCTATTTACCAATCCTGTATGAAGTGCCTAAAAGACTGCGGTCTCATCTACATTAATGTGAGTTAGCCTTTTATTTTGTGTCATTGAATAGCATCTATTAGTTGGGCTTTTCTATCAGCTAAGACTGTTAGGAAAGAACCCATCTTGAAACAATAAGTCAAAAAAAGCATATTTGTTCATCCCTTCTGACTCAAAGGCTGAAGGTGAATTCAAGGGCTTGGCTGGATCTAGGTACGGAACGTCACTTTTTCCATAGATACGTCTCTATTAGAACTCTATTTCTATAGCAGCTTTTCCTGCTTCTCTTTGTGTGTTGGTTTCAATCTCTTCAGCAGGAGTCAGGTTTCCTGCGCCTGGCAGTGTGGGAGAAGGGCCCTGACAGCTCTCTCTGAATCAGGAACCTCATACTTGAAACTATCTCTGTGGGCAGGGGATGGGTGTGCCATGATTGGCCAAGCCTGGGTCATGTGCTTATTCCTGTATCCAGAGGGCAGGCAGGACATTGTGATTGACAGCTATGCCAGAACTTCATAGAATAGGAGGTTGGGTGGAAGTGGATTCAATGAATGAGGGGAAAACAACGATTTACTACTACATAATACCAATATGTATAATAATACGAAGTATAAAAGAAAAATAGCTGAAATTAGGAATTTAAAGATCCTTAGGAAATAGCCAAAAAAAAAAAAAAGAAAGTTTAAGTGATTCTGCTCAAGGTCAATGCAAACATACTCAAAGTGCTAATGTGTTAAGAATATCGGTGTCAGGAGAGAAAGTATGTGAGGGCAGAAAGGTAAAAGTAAAAAAACAAAAGATACATATTTAAAGAGTAAAAAGAAAGAGAAACAAGTAAAGGCAAAGGGAGAAAAAAGTAATAAAGCAATGAATAAAATCACCCTAATTAAGAATGGATGAGCAGAAGGAATTGGTGAAAAGGAAACCGAATACGAAAACCTCAGTAAGGGGTGTGAAAGCTTTGTTGTTGTTGTTAATCCTCACCCAAGGATATTTTTCCATTGGTTTTTAGGGAGAAGGAAAGAGAAAGAGAAACACAATCGATTGGTTGCCTCCTGCAGGAGCCCTGACCAGGACTTGGGCCATGGAGAAGCCTGCAACTAAGGTACATACCCTTGACCAGAATCGAACCTGGGACCCTTTGGTCGGCAGGCTGACGCCCTATCCACTAAGCCAAACTGGCTGGGGCATGTGTAAGCTTTAAAAAAGATTACAAGCGATAACACACTTTAAGGTAATGTGGATTTGGTTTACAGTAATGTTTTTATTTCATATTGGAACTATAGGTCGTGATTTGTTTCTTAAGTAAATAAGAAAAATGCCTGAAGAATATGTGAATGACATTAAATGATTGAAGATTAACAGCTAGAAGTAGTTAAGGCCTGGGTTAAAATCACACTTTTTTTGTAAGCTTGGTGAGTCAGAATGATTGTAAGTGCTAAATGGCAATTCTTATGAAGTTCCCTGGGGCAAAAGTAATATCTTTCACAATGCCAGCTTTCACAACGTAAGGTTTTAACAATGTCATTGGAGGCTGGGAAGGGAGATCAGCCGCTTGAAGTAAGTGGATCAGAAGAGGCAAGGGAGAAAATTACAATAGGTTCTAAAACTCAGGAAAACGGAGGAAAGAAGTCTTTTTCAAAGAATTGCTATAAAAAGCACACATGGATCGCTGATATGACATTAATGAATGTCGATCAAAATGAGTTAATTCATTCCATTGTGTGATAAGATCACTACTTAGAGATGCCAAGCAATTAAATGAACTGCAATAATTGCTAAACACCAGGGAATTAGAAGGGCAGAATTACCTGATATCCTGTAAAAGGAATGGCTTTTTTTTTTTTAAAGTGCCATTGGAAAGTGTCACTTAGGTGCAAAGCCCTTAGGTTTGAATTGAAAACAGAATCAACACTTTTCTAGTTCCATGAGGCAGAGGTTACCAGGATTCTCTTAGCCATGAACAACTACTAGAACCCAGTGGAAAGGCAGGAATGTGCAGGCTCATCAGTGTGTGTAAATAAATTCATTCTTAAGAATTGTACAGGGAGGTAGGGAAATAATTTCTTCTTTAATAATATCCTAATACTCTAATATGTTGATGTTACTCATCTCTATAAGTATTGTTAAAATGTTTTATTAAACACTAGAGGCCCAGTGCATGAATTCATGCATGGGCAAGGTCCAGCTGGCCCGCCCCGATCAGGGCCAAAAGGGCCAGGCTGGCAGTGGGGAGGGGCTGCAGGCAGTTGGCTGGTGGCCCCGCCCCCTGGTCGAACTCCAGTTGAAGTCCCAGTCAAGGGGACAATTTACATATTAGCCTTTTAATATATAGGATATTTTAGTTTTATATTAAACATATTTTAGTTTTAGTAAAATGTCAGAAAGAATATACCGGAAATTTATATAAACAATGAAAATAGATATATCAACCTGACAATGTCCCTGTGTACATTATCTTGAACAATTTAAGAATTAACCAATCAAATGCATAGATCGGCATTAGCTGAGATATTTGCTTATCCAAGTTGGGCAAATGCCACAGAATTTAGAGCCAAAGACCTGGAATTTAGAGACAAATTCCCACCTCTACCACTCATAGGCATTGGGCAAGTTAATGTTCCTGAACCTACATTTTCATTTGTAACATGGAGATTTATTCAGAAAACAAATATTTTTGATTGTCTGCTATGTGTAGGCGTAGGTATGGAAATTGATAAAACATTGCCGTCTGGTTTACCAGATGCTTAAATTTTTTTTGACAAATGGTGATAACATTATAATCACGGGATTGTTGAGAAGTTGATGAGAAGAATGAAAGTGTTTACTAAACTATAGATTTTATGTAATTATTATTTATTATTAAATATAGTTAATGAATAAAGTGACTCATAGTTTGCTAATGGGAAGACTAAAAAAATACATTCAATAGACACCAGATAAGCTTTTTTTTCTCTATTTAATGATCCTATTCTTCCCTTTTCAATGTAATATGTTATTGATTTGTTTATTTATAACTTCCCCTCCTAATTCTGTCCTAAACAGGGATTTAAGACTTTTCCAGTGCTGTTCCACTCAGCACCATGACCAATTATGTCTATAATATAAAATCTATTATGACAGTTATTCTTCCCAGGCTCAGTTCTCTCCATATGGAATTGGGAGGTGAGGCAGACATTCCATTTTACTTGGAAGAGCCATCTGCTTTACTATTGCTGGGAGGCCAGGAAACATTCATTCAACTTCTATTGACATCTACTTACTATCCTAGGTTTGCAGCTATCATTTGAAGGGTAAAGACTCCCACCCAGGAATATTCAGTGCCCTGGGGATGTCTATACCATTTTTTTCTTGCCGTTGTATCCTCCTTGTGGTCTCTTTTAGAACATTGGCATCAAACCGATAAGTTTACAGATGGTCATCAGTGCTTCCACTAGCGAGACTTACATTTGACACCAACACAACTACCTGCTTGCTTCAAGAGATTACTTGTTACACTAATAAATTGTATTTCCTTGGGGTAGGGCATTTTGCTTTTCAACCAGTTTTTATAAAATAATACTAGCCTAAATGAACACAGGATGACACACACACAAACACAATCTTTTTATGTTCAGAGCACAGGAAAGAAAAGTTTGTTAATTGGAAAGTTCAACCATACATGAGAAAAGAGAAATAATCTTAGCTAGCTAGTGAGTTCCAATCACAGTGGTATTGAATCATGTTAAAGTAACTTAAAGGGGTTCTATACTAGGACAATATCCCTTTTTCCTTAATTATATTAAATGTGATGGATGCAATTCAGTCTGAAACCAAAAGAAAAATTGTGAGTGATTTTAAAACACATCACTTAAATAGTAGATAAATGGTTGATTTTGGTTTCATCTATAGCCTCAAGAAAGGAAAAAAAAGTATTATTAACTGAGAGCCATAGATAACACTCCTGAAAGAATGAAAGGAACTAGGTTAAATTCACAAATCACATATATAGTACTGCACTGTATGGGTGATTTAAAGGATTTTTTATGGTACTTATGATTATTGAAAATTTTCACTTTACTGATTAACTTTCAAACCTAAGATGCAGCTGTACTATCTACACTAATAAAAGAGAAACATGGTAATTGGCGTACGACCGCTACCCTTTTCATTGGCTAATCAGTGAGTATATGCAAATTAACTGTCAGCCAAGATGGCGGCCGGCAGCCAGGCACTGAAGCGAGCACGAGGCTTGCTTCCCCTGGTGGAGTGAGCTCCCACAGGGGAAGAACCACTCAGCCAGAAGCTGGGCTCACGGCTGGTGAGCACAGTGGTGATGGCAGGAGCCTCTCCTGACTCCGCGGCAGCACTAAGGAGCAGCAAGCCAAGCTATAAGGAGTGAGCAGGCGGGCGGTAAGGAGTAAGCAGGCAGGCAGTTAGGAACGAGGGGTCCTGGATTGTGAGAGGGATGTCTGACTGCCAGTTTAGGCCCGACGACATCCCCCGAGGGGTCCCAGATTGCAAGAGGGTGCAGGTGGGCTGAGGGCTCTCACCCACCGTGCACGAATTTTGTGCATTGGGCCTCTAGTTTATAAAAAGAAAGTCCTTGGTTTTTTTGCAAAGATATGGCCCTCATTGCAATAAAAAATAGTATCAGGCCCTAGCTGGTTTGGCTCAGTGGATAGAGAATAGGCCTGAATACTGAAGGGTTCCGGATTCGATTCCGGTCAGGGGCAGGTACCTCGCTTGCAGGCTCGATCCCCGGCCCTGGTCGGGGCTTGTGTGCGAGGCAACCAATCAATATTTCTCTCTCACATGATGTTTCTCTCTCTGTGTCTCTCCCCTTCCCTTCCACTCTCTCTGGAAAAATATCCTAGAGTGAGGATTAATAACAAAATAGTATCAAGTAGGAAAGTAAAAGGTACTTAGTAAAATTATAAGTAAAATAACAGAATTCTATAGATTTAAAAGAACAAAAATTAATCATACAGTTCAATACTAAAAAGAAACCTAATATATCACCAACAAGTGGTCTCCAAAGAAATTTTGGGAAACATTAGGTTGGTAAAGCCAAAGATGCTTCTTTGTGGACATATCAAAAATTCTGCTGAAGCCCTAAGTCCCTAATGCCTGTCTCGGAAGCCATGTATGCTCTAAGAGGACATTCTCTTTACACCCATTAGAGCAAATAGTATCATATTGATGAGGTAAAGCTGAGCTAATGCAGGAAAGTGCAGAGGGCTCACTGAGTGACATTGGTAAAATTTACAATTTTACTTGGGTAATATGACTTCTGAATTTTATTTTCTTCATCTGGAAAATGGCGTAATACCTTCAAGCGTTATTATAAGAATTAGATGTAAAGGATTGTTTTTAAAGGTCCTTACTACAGTGCGTGGGCTCCTAAAGAACAGACTGCTAGGATGACCACAATTACACCCGGCCTGTGCTAGGTGCGTATCTAATGACATAAATTCATTTTACCCTCTTAACCTTTAACTACTTCTAACTCAGAAAGTTTCAAGAACCATCATAGAGGAGACTGATACAGCATTCATGATAAAAACTGGCTTATTTTCTGGCCTCTAGAAGTCTGATAATGAAAACCTTGCAGAAATTTAAACAAGGAGGAAGTAAATAGACAAAAACTATACATATGCCTTTGATCAGGTATAATTTTCAGGAACTATACTTTCAAACAATAAAATCACACCAATAGAACTGTAAAAGAGATGAGCACTGCTTTTAATTTCTAATCACAAAGGACTCCTATTTCAGTGATTATCACCCAAAACGTGAGGATTCAGTGATTAGAAACACAGATCAGGGAAATGAAAACCAACTTCCCTCTCTTGCTGCCATGTTTTACGGCATCGTGGTGGGAGAATTTGAATTGCTTCTTGGAAAATGCTATGTTTCTAGTCCCACATTCGACCCCCTGACTAGAACTGCTGATGAAAGGGCAGTTTTCTTCACCGAAAGGGAAATCGTTGAGCACACAGAAATATAAGATAAAACTCGTCACAAGGTCACGACCTTGCCGTTCTGGTTGCGTGGGACATTCTCTGGGGAACTATACTATTTTGAAGTACATCCAAAAAAAGAGACCTGGGAGGGAACAAAAGGCTCTAAAGTCATTTCAGAAACAACTGACACGGACTCTTAACTGAAATATGTTAATCCCTTATTCAGTCTGAGAGAGGAATGTCCTGCACTTAATGGAATAAAAGTGTTTGATCTAGATCTCTTACCAGTTTAATCCTTCATTCATAACATTTCCCCTTATTTAAAGAAGGGGACTGACCCAGAGAACAAGTCAGAAGGGCATGGGGAGAATGCCCGCTGCCCCCTTCCAAACACACACTGAGCACCATGTGCCAGGCACTGAGAATAAGCCCTCCCAGGGCTGTGTTTGTATTCACCTTTGGACCTCAGCTCCCAGCAATCACAGTGTAGGGATCACTTTCTCCTGAATAAAAACCCAGGTAGCACATAGACTGCCACCTGCCATTCCCTCCTCCCCCACCTTTAAATCAGGTTTTTGTAAAATCTGCATTTTCAGTGAAGAAACATACAAAGGTGTTTAAATGACTATTCTTTCATCTATGCTATCCCATTCATTAGCTCCATTTTAGAAACAAGGAAAATGAGATTCTTCTCTGATGAAAGAACTTCCACCAAGAACCCAGGAGACAGGAATTTACTGAGTGGCTTACGATGTGTCAGGATTTTCCTTAGTGATAGTGAACAAAACAGAGGTCTGTCTCCCAAAGGTTTTTGGCATAAGCATTCAGAAAATGTTTGGAGGTGATCGGACGGTATTTGTTTATAGGGAAGAAAAGTTAACAGCATTGTTTTAGGCACTGGCAGGTTGAAGATGCCAATTAGGCATCCAAATGCTGAGAAGTAGGAGTTGGAGAGAAGTCTGGAATGTAGGGATATCTGGGCCGGGCTGAAAGCTGCCAAGCATTAGCATATAGATAATACTTAAAGCTAGGACACTGCATAAGGTTTTCTAGGGGGGAAAAAAGTGTAGATGAAGACGTGGCTAAGGGCAGAGAGCCCTGAGGCCCCCTAACATTTCGAAATCTGATAAAGGAGAAAAATTCAAGAAGCACAAAGTGATGGGTGAGGGAAGTAGAAAATCACATCAGTCTAGTGTCTTGGAAGCAGAGAGAAAAATGTTTCAGGCGGGAGTGATCACTAGTCATGCTACTGTAAAGTCAAGTAAAATACAGAGAACTGACCACTAGTTTTGGCAAAAGCAATGTGCTCATCTCATAATTAAGTGGAAATTTCCCAATGAATTCTATTATTACCAGCAACTTTGAAGAATAAGAGGAATTCTTTGGGAGTGTATATAAAAAGGGGAATTAATTTAAAGGGAAATATTTTGCTGTTATGAATTTAAAAATAAACAGAAACATTCATTATAAAATTTTTATTCTACTGCATTGTCATTTAAAATGACAAGAATTTAAGCAAATACCATCCAGTGTCAGAAGATATTCAGGGTGGTCATCTGCAGTATTTAGTGGCAAATTAATGGCAGCAGGTTCAATTTTTTAAAAATCATGTTTCATTTAAGTAACAGTTAAGATAAGCTTTGTCTCTGTATATAAACGTCCATTTGGCTTATACAATCCCATTTTCTCCAACTGGAAGCTGTGTAGGATCCAGTCCGACTTTCTTCATTGATACGGCGATATCAAACAAATAGTCATAACACTCACACCTATGAAAGAAAAAGCAAAAAGGACTTAAGGTCGATAGAGAAACAGAGTTATCCAAACCTAATCATCACACGTCTCCTCTCCATAAGTTAACCCTGTTCTTAGCTGGGTTAGAAATTTTTCTCAGTTTCAAGCTACATTTTTATTATTTTGCCCCCACCATTGTTAAAACATGGAAAGGGTTAATCTTGAACCATGCAACCATATTATATAATTCTCAGGATATAAAAGGGAATTTTAAATATACCACTTACATAAATTTAAGTTTGTTACTATGTGCCACTTTTTGAAATAAATGTAGCAAACCATTATATAACTTGGATTTGTTCTGTTCTCCCTTCCAGCCTTAAACTCCAAGAACAAGATCTGACTCCTTTTTTGTATCAAAGTGCATAGTGCCTTTCCAAATAATAGTACATCCAATAAATATTCCTTATTAAATGAATACACAATGCAAATCAAATATCTAGAAATGATAAAAAAATATTTAAATTTAAATCAATTTGACCAATAACACATAAAAAAAAATCACACTTCATTTGAAATCTTAAGACATAGTTTGTTCTCTTTCACATTTAGAGTGTGGTGACTTGAACCAAATGTTCTTTGATTTATGCTTACATGGTTTTAGCCTTCTCCCACGTTTCTCCCCAGACATAGACTCCATGACGTCTGACCAGTACCGCAGAGGAGTCTGGGTATTCATTCATTGCACGAGCCATTCGTTCTTTGAGGTCCTTCTCCTCAGGTGTATTCTCGATAATGGGTACCACCAACATATCATCGTATCTACAGGATGAAACAAGCCATTTTTCCCCCCATTAAAACAAAAGTATTCATATGTTAAATTTACAGTTTTTCAAGCAACCAGTTAGACATCCTCTTTGTATCTGGAAAGCCACTCCAAGTTATGAACAAGATGCTGCATGTTAATTCTTTGTATCTTGCACAAACATCTGTATCAAAAGATGCCTTGGGAATTTAGCAGGCATTATTCCAATCCCAAGACTAAGTGGCAGAAATTTGTATAGGTTACCAAAATCTAACAAAAAAAATTATCAAGATCATACAAGTATTTCCTTGTAGCAGAGGCAATCAAAAAATATTCAACAGGAAATGGGAAATGATAGATTTCAGAATCAGAACTGAAGGAGGGATTAACAATTGAACTACTTACGAAATAGGAATTTTTCAATGATATAAAACATTTTACTTAACTCTGTAGGACCCAAAGTGTCTCAGACCAACAAATACAGGTGTGGTCTGTGGCACTGGGCTAGCAAGAAACTTCTGGAGTGCACTATCAAAGGTCTGATACCATTTCAGAACACTCTTAAGAACTTCATTTATTCCACCTTGTTTAATTAAGTACATACATGTAATGAAATCAGAATGTGTGTTTCTTTCTATTCATGTAATAACATTTAAGCAAATAACTTAATTACTGTAAAGTTTAAGTCTATCCCTGAGGTCATTTATAACCAGTCGAAACTCAGACATGTTTCCTTTTTACATGAATTTCTCTTGCCTTGGTAATATAACATCTGCTTTTTCACTTCCTCCGTAATGGCTAAACTTAATCAAAAAGCTATGCTACAGCATTAACAGAAATTGCTACGTTAGGGCAGGTACAGGCTAAATAGCTGTCATGTGTAACTTGGCCAACCATTATTATTAACAGTATGGAGTTGCTCGTTACTTCGTTTAAGTAAAGTAGACGTAGTTATAAAATATCCTTCAATATGGAAAGAATGAATCGCTAGTCCCAAATCTTTCCTAATATTAGCCAGGAAAACCACAAGCTTACATTTTCCTCTAGCATATACTGAATAGTCAGACATATTTTCAGGGGCAAAATTATTTCACAGCAAAAGAAGACCTGAAAGCTAATTCAAACCAGGCCACCCACTTTAAAGCTGGAACACAAATCCTTACCAGTTAAACGAGGGACAGAGCAAGGCTAGTCCATGATCACCAAACTGTGTTCTTTCCACTCTACCATATACATGCATTTCCTTCCAAAAGGAAGGGCAATTAATTTAAACTAGAGGCCCGGTGCACGAAATTCCTGCACTGGGGGTGGGTGTCCCTCAGCCCAGCCTGCACCCTCTCCAATCTGAGACCCCTTGGGAGATGTCCAACTGCTGGTTAGGTTCTATCTCTATGGGATCAGGCCTAAACTGGCAGTCGGACATCCCTCTCACAAGCTGCCGTGGAAGCAGGAGAGGCTCCCACCACTGCCGCTGCACTTGCCAGCTGTGAGCCCAGCTTCTGGCTGAGCGGCGCTCCCCCTGTGGGAGCGCACTGACCACCACGGGGAAGCTCCTGCGTTGAGCGGGATCAGGCCAAAAATGGCTCTCCAACATCCCCCAAGGGGTTCCGGATTGCCAGAGGGTGCAGGCCAGGCCAAGGGACCCCACCGGTGCATGATTGGGGCCAGGGAGGGATGCAGGAGGTTGGCCAGCTGGGGAGGAACTGCGGGAGGGCTCCAGGGCATGTCCGGCCCACCTCGCTTAGTCCCGATCAGCTGAACCCCAACAGCAAGCTAACTTACCAGTCGGAGTGTCTGCCCCCTGGTGGTCAGTGCACCTCATAGTGAGCAGTTGAGCAGCCTTAGCATTTCATTAGCATATTACGCTTTAATTGGTTGAACGGACAACTGGACGCTTAGCATATAAGGCTTTTATTATATAGAATATAGTAATCTCCTCTGATAAGAGCTGGATATGTGAAATTTTTTTTCTCAAGATGGACTTTAAAAAATAGAGTAGAGAATATCAGAATCCTCCTTTCTTTCTTCATCCATGTTCCTTTGCTCCTTCTTTGGAAAACTGGACTCTCAGGATTTTCTACAAACTCTGATAAACTATCACTCCCCCTTGAGCTGCAATAATGACTATGTTACTGATTTCCCAGCCAGGCTTAAATAAAATCACAAAGGACGTCTCAAAAACAATTGTATTCTTTAAATTCTGAAACATTCACAAGAACATACTAAATGTGTATGTTACAATACATAAGACATGGCATCTTTTAACAAAACTCATGTCTGTTTTTTTCTCTCACAGAATTCAAAAGCTCTCTCTTGTGCTCTGTTCCTCTACCCACCCTTTCAGGTTCTTTTATTTTTATTCCTTCACCAAAGCAACCAAATACTGATGAAATTGATATCACACATAATGCCTATCCTTCAAGACCCAGATATGGAAAAGGCAGCTATACTTTCTTTAGTATGTATACTTTCATAATATAAATATTTAACTTTTGTAAATAGGTATTTCATGGTGCTGAGGAATGCTTTAGGCACACAATAAATATTAACTACAATCAAATCAAATTAATTTCTCAGCACACTAGTTTAAACATGTACTTTCTATTACATGCAGCAACAATAAGATATTGCTGTAAGGACATTCTATAAAAACTGGCACCCTTTCCCCTAAACAAGGCCCTTTAGGAAATGAAGACTCAGGAGTAAGGATGCCGATACATTCAAATAAAATGCTGAGCTTGTACCCAAGCCCCAAGAACATGTTTCCTCATGTCACTATATTCTAGATGTATGAATAACTACTACATTTTTTGTGGGCTAGTGAATTTATATGATTTTATCTAGGCCTTTGTTCTATACTATCTATGCCACTTTCCAGACTGAAAAATTATGAAAATATGGAGATCTACTTAATGGAAATAATTATAAAACTTTTATAAATATGAACATACTAGAGGCTCAGTGCACAAAATTCCTGCACTCAGGGGGGGTTCCCCTCAGCCCAGCCTGCGCCCAGTCTGGGAGCCTTGGGGGATGTCCAACTGATGGCTTAGGTGGAGTGGGCCTAAGCCATCAGTCGGACATCCTTAGTGCTGCCACAGAGGTGGGAGAAGCTCCCGCCACCACTGCTGTACTCGCCAGCTGTGATCCCAGCTTCTGGCTGAGTGGCGTTCCCCGAGGGAGTGCACTGACCACCAGGAGGCAGCTCCTGCATTGAGCATCTGACCCCTGGTGGTCAGTGTGTGTCATAGCAACCAGTCATTCCACCATAGGGCCAAAACTGGCTCTCCAACATCCCCTGAGGGGTTCCAGATTGTGAGGGGGCACAGGCCAATCCAAGGACCCCACCGGTACACAATCGGGGCCGGGGAAGGACGTGGGATGTTGGCCAGCCTGGGACGGACCGTGGGAGGGTTCCAGGGCGTGTCTGGCCTGTCTCGCTCAGTCCGGATCAGCCGAACCCAGCAGCAAGCTAACCTACTGGTTGGAGTGTCTGCCCCCTGGTGGTCAGTGCATGTCATAGCGAGCAGTTGAACGGTCTTAACATATCATTAGCACAGGGGTCCTCAAACTACGGCCCGCGGGCCACATGCAAATACAAATATTGTATTTGTTCCCGTTTTGTTTTTTTACTTCAAAATAAGATATGTGCAGTGTGCATAGGAATTTGTTCATAGTTTTTTTTTAAACTATAGTCCGGCCCTCCAACGGTCTGAGGGACAGTGAACTGGCCCCCTGTTTAAAAAGTTTGAGGACCCCTGCATTAGCATATTACACTTTGATTTGTTGAACGGCCAACTGGATGACTGGACACTTAGCATATTAGGCTTTTATTATATAGGATTCTAGAAATACGAAATCAAATAAAAACAAAGTGAAAACTTTAGCGGGGGCTGAAACTTCCTGCAGACATAGTGAAGGTGGGGATACCTTGCTCTCTGGGTGCTTCAGTGTAGGGACATAATCCTTCCATCTCAACAGAAGTCTCAGCCAAGGTCTTGTCATTTTGCTCTGACAATCATTTCATTATTCATGTTGCTAATCATTTACCAAGGCTGCAGTGAAAGGGGTTGGGGGAGGCATCTGATCTGTGTCACTAAGAAGAGATCTGGAAGTATAATATCAAGTGGGGTATTACTGAACACAGATTCTACAACATCTCATTAAATGCATTAAAAAATCAGTAGCCTGTTTATAAAAAAAAAAAAGGAAAAATGCCTTTCAAATTTTTTAAGCAAAAGTAGAAAAGAAAATACCTATAATACCCTCCCGAGGTACACTTCCTTATTCCTTTTATCATCTCTTGATGTGTAATTTTAAACTCCCGTCCTGGAAAGAGAAGAGTGGCCATGACCGCGGCTTTAGAGTGGGTGTGAATCACTGCGCCTGCTCCTGGGAGGAAAGAAAAGTCACATGTGAGGTGAAAACTAAATTATACCTTAAAATTAAGAAAAAATAGACACATGCACACACACACACATGCGTGCAAACGCACGTTTATATATGCACTTGTTGTTCTAGGTATGGAATAAGTTGGCAGCAGGTAGTAAGGTAGGAGGGAGGGAGGAAAATAGAAATACTAATAGAGGAGTCAGAAAGCAAAAAAAAAATTACACTTTCCCCAGCCTCAGAACAATTCCTTATACTTTACATGTGCCCATGAACTATCTCTTAGATGGTCTGAAGTGCAGCTATAATGATCATGGAGATCACAATACTACTATCACCTACTTAGGACTTCCTATGTGCCAGGCACCTACTTAGGGATCCCCTTTTTATGTTATCTCTCCGCATCATCACAATCACCATAGAGGTCACCATTTAATGGTCAGTGGAAACTTGGAGAAGTTAAAAAACGTGCCCATGGTTCACGGACAGTAGTGACAGCACTTGAATTTGAACCCAGGTCCACCTGACCCCTGATCACCAAGTTAGGCCTCATAGCACAGGACATACTTTGGTAGCATAAGGGATGATTTTAAGGCGTAGATGTCATGAATTTACGTACAAAGGACTTGTATGCTATAAAAGTCAGTAAGTTTATTTAGGGAAAGCTTTTATGCTGGGAAAGCTTCATGCTGTGAGAAGCTGCTCCTTCAGTTCTATCCTTTCAGTCAGAGCTGACAATGTTCAGGAACAGAAGAGCAAGGTGACTTACGCAATGTTGATTTCATTAAAGCAAAGTTCTATGTGACTTTACTGCTGTGGCTGAGCCAGTACTTCAGTTATAATTTCCTATTTTCACAATGTCCTCTAGGTTCAACCTTTATAGGCTGTTTTCTACCACAATTTTGGGGAATTAAAATAAGACTCCTATTTTTATCACACAGTACATTTTTCAAAAGGAGATTTACTTCTACTATAAGTTCCCGGAGGTATAACTCCAACCTGAGAGTGGGAACCTGATTGCAAACATAATCTTTAGTCAACTTGACAATCTACTAGAGTCCCACAGATCTAGGTTGGAATTCTGGACCCAAAATGCTCACTAGCTGTTTGTTTTGGAAAAATCTTCCCAGAGCCTCTGTCTTCTCATCAGTAAAATGGACTAATAATAGATCTTCCACATAGGCTAATTCGAGGACTGAAGGGGTTAACACATTGAAAGCTTGGGTATGTAGTAGGTACCCAAGAAATGTTAACTGCAGTAATAATTGGCATTATTTAGGGGAGCCTACTCTGGAAATATTCTTTATATCAAATACATTTCTGCCTACCTCTCATAGTGTAAGCGTTCATAAAAAGAGGAGTACACTGGCTTTTCCTTAGATTCTTATATGGTGGAGGTCCGCTTATGTCACGTTCATTGATGTCACAAACAAACATGTCTTCAGGCTATTTACAGAGAGCAAAAAAGAAAAAAGTTTACACAATATCATCAGAAATGTCCCCTTTCTTATGTATACAGGGGCGGGGGAAAGTAGATTTATAGTTGTGAATATGAAAAAGAGTTTATTCTTGTATTATTATTTATTAATTATTGTACTATCTTTGTATTATAAATGTAAACCTACTTTTGCTCATTCCTGTATATAGTATACACTCACATGCAGAGTGATATAATTACACATATTCAACTCATATTTTAAATATCCATATAATTGTAATTTCTCTCAAAAATTTTACCCATTTTGAGAATAAAAAATATTTTACAGTAATGAAAATATTCTAAAGAAAGCTAAAAAGAAAAAAATCTCCCTTTAAAATCCGAAGAAGAAACTGATATGGAATATTTAACATGTATGCAATGATGTTGCTGTCATTTCATCAATTTAGGTTCTCAATTTAGCCCTGTAATTTCACAACTATATTTCAGAGAGACTATATAAAGAAACCATTATCCTAAGATGGGTGTTATAATTTCATAATATAAAAAGAAGAATACTACAGAGTAAAATTTTCTTATTCCAAGATGCTTAATAGCCACTCTCAGATGTTAATCTCAATAAGGTATATTATTCTGAAAGTTCTAAGGAATTATGTAGGGCCACAGACATTTCCTAGTAATATGTGCATATTTCTGACTTGTAACTTTCATTTTCCAGGTGTATTACAAACTACAAACTACAGGGTTTGTTACAAATGTTTTATTAATGAAGCATTATGCCACAGACAGATGTTAAGTATTATATGGTTGTTTTAAATAGATTTTAGGTATTATTCTAGCATTAATACAAATGAGTCTTCTCCAAATTTTTAAATAAGTTTTACGACTTTAAATTGGAATAGCTTTGCCATCATTAAATAGAAATCAGCTTCATACATTTGAGACCATCAATCTGATTATCCTACTAGCCTGATAAAGATGGTGTTATAATGCTACAATGTTAGAATCCCTTTTTATTATATGACTTAAGATTGTGCTATTCACTTTTGCCCTCTAGAGGTTGAATGAGGATTCAAACCATACTGATTGCATGGAGGACACCTAGGACCTTAAAAAAAATTAATGGTTATTCAACAAATGTTTGTTGATTAGTTATTTAAATTATCATCATATTACCACCTTTCAAAACTAACATTTCCTTTATAACTAATTCCATTTCACAAAACAATAGTTAAGTAGAGAAGAAAAGACGTCTGGGTTTAAAAAGAACCCTTTGCCATACCTGAATCCGTTCCTTTTGCACTCCTGAAGGAGCAATGTAGATTTCATTGCTGGTA
This sequence comes from Myotis brandtii, assembly GCF_000412655.1. Taxonomy (NCBI): domain Eukaryota; kingdom Metazoa; phylum Chordata; class Mammalia; order Chiroptera; family Vespertilionidae; genus Myotis; species Myotis brandtii. The sequence goes on from NW_005356944.1 coordinate 5,804,097, forward strand.
ACACAAAATATAGAAATTGGTATTTAATTAACTCTATTGCTCTGCTTTTGCACAAAGAAAAACGTATCCTTGCAGTCCAATCATTAATGGTCTGCATAAATGAAGTCATACAAGTAGCAGCTTGATTTAATTAATGGTATAGGCCATATAGAAAGAATACCAAATACTTTAATGCTTTTGTAATGCTGGCGACAGTGTAAAATGTTGATAGTTGCCTTGGTCTTCTATATTTTTTATGTATATTTCTTTCCATGGGGCAAAATCATTGGTAATCAGGCTTTTATCTGGGTTGGAGAAATACAATCTGAAAACACAAGTCTTAATTGTGAATCTTGAAGCATGAATGAGCAGAGTTTATCCTAGCATATGTGGAATGCAGTTATTCTAAAATCCAGTCAGGGGAGAACATGCTCACTAGGAGATGTCCCTCTGGCACGCTCTTATTAGAAAACATGAAGCTCAGAGACCTCTGCTGGACAGTTTGTTAAATTACAGTTTATTAAACTGCAGCATTAATAGGGCTACTTTTGGGGTGGAACAGTATGCTTCCTGTTTGAAAAACACATCTACCTTATGAAAATATTTGGAAATAAAAGCTAAAACAAGTGCAAAAATTACAAGTGTAAAAGGCATGGCCACATCTGGAGATAGCTCTGTTCTAGGATGTTGTGTTATACCCTTTCTTTCACAAGGTGCTCTCAAATTTGATTTGGAAATTAATTTCAAAGTCTTCTCTAAATTCTCTCCCCCACTCAAGAAAGATCCTTTGGCTCATTTATCAGTTTCAGTGGCTTCCAGAGGGTATCAGAGCGGCCAGACATGCAAGCGAAGGAAACACATGCATGCTCTAGCTTTTGCCCCTGAAGCATGGACACTGAATAAATACTGTTTCATAGTGAAAATGAGGACGACAGCCTCTATTGAATCCAGCTGTCAAAGCTGGGGTCACTAGTAAACTATAGACTCGGAACTGATGAAGATGTAAGGAAATGAAAGGTTTTTTTAATGGCCCACTGGTAAATTAAGGTCTAGCAAATAAAGGCCTGGCCTGATCATGGCAGTGAAATCCAAAGCACAGTAAGCAACATTCAAACATCTGTTTTCACCAAGTAGCTAGTGCTTTAGAGCTTCATTGCATAAGAAAACCATAGAGTGCCATTCCTCTAGAGCAGCGGTCACCAACCTTTTGGACCTCGAGGACCACTGGGACCAGCGGTTGGCGGTTGGCGACCGCTGTTCCAAAGGTTTCCTTAAACTAGCGGTAGCCAACCTTCCGGACCTCATGGACCACCAGTGGTCTGCGGACCACCGGTTGGCGACCACTGCTCTAGAGCAGGGGTGGGGAACGTCCAGCCCGCGGGCCTTAGAGAGCCCGGGAAATAATTTGGTCTGGCCCTGCCAAGGCATTAGGGGTGAGTTAATTAAAGGTTTGACCAAGTATAGTAGGCTAGTTTTTCAGTAGATAATTTTGTATGGCCTGCAAATGATGTCATATAGGCTAGTTTTTAAGTAGATAATTTTGTATGGCCTGCAAATGATGTCATAAATATCCAAATGGCCCTTGGCAGAAGAAAGGCCCCCCCCATCCCTGCTGTAGAACTAGCGGGAGTGGGCAGGGGGTGACAGTTAAATGGGGCCCTTTACAACTACCAGGGATCCAAATATTTTGTCCTGTGTCACATGGAAGAAACTCTAGAATCATGCGTGGTATGGAGTCCAATGACCCCCCAGTGGGAAGTGGACTGGCAGGTCTTCTTATGTGGGAGAAACTTAGGCAGTCCTGGGAACAGAGCCAAGTAAAGTACAAAACAGTCTGCTGGTAAATAAAACCCATCCACAAAGTAGGAAAACCCAGGGTATTTATCCTGTTTATTCAAGTGATTTGGTACGCCAAACCTGTTTTTAGTACTGCCTTTGTAAAATGGAAATTAGTTTAGACTTTGGTCAACATTGTTCATTAAAAGATTAGGTAAATAGGTTTTAGAAAAAAATATTTTTACACCTACAAAGGAGATATCTGGATAAAAATGCAAAGATGACAGAGCTTTTATCTTAGGAGGGAAATATGCCAAAGACTAAAAGTGAAGTATTTACTTGGTGCTGTAAGCCACAAACAAAAAGCATTTTAAATTTCAAGGTATTAAGTTTTGGAATTTACTTCTCTAAACTCCCTGCTCTTTCTTAAGTGTAAAGCAGACAGACAAAACTCAAGAGTCCATACTACATCTATTTTTATTTACTGTCTAGTCATTTGAATCTTACTATGCCTTAATTATCTTGTCTATATATGGGTTTATTAACTTTAAGTCTAATCGCATGCAACAGGATTAGTATCTCTTGACATATAATATTACAGCCGTGAAAACAGGAAATGCTAAATGTGAATGGTAGGACCCGACCTAAACACAATGGCTTCTGAGTATCTTAGGATTACCTTGCTCACTGTCATTTTCTTGGTCCTCCATTTCCTCCTTCTGATTTAATTCTTATATGTGTCTTAAGCCCTTTTACATACATCTTTTGGTATTACACATCAGTAGCATAATCTGGAATAGTATCAGCCAAACCTTGGAATCAGTAAATAATTTTATATTCCTAAAGAGCTTATTGTTAGTATTTTTGTAGAAACATAATCTATTGGTTGTGTATTTCATTCCTAAGCATCAGACAAAGAAAACCAAACTTTCCCTAATAACATGAGAATAATATTGCTGACAAAGTAGTTGATGTGGGCTTCTGAAGTCATTTAAGTATCAGGAAAAAATGGAATATTTTTAGTACAAATTACTTATTTTACTATGTAAGGCACAAATTTAATAAGATTCCAAATACAGGGCCAGAAAATTGTGGCTGTTTCCACTTATGAACCCCAGGAGGAGCTCCTCAGCCATTAAGAATCTAAGACAAATTTTCACATGACGCAACTTTCCTACAAATGGACTGTAGTGCTATAAAAGCCACTGAATGTTTAAAAGATGTGAGTATTTTAGGGTGACCACACAACTCAGTATATGGATTAGTAAAATTCTTCTAGGAAGAACATAGTCTTTTATGTCTATACTAGAGGCCCGGTGCACAGATTCGTGCACTGGTGGGGTCCTTTGGCCTGGCCTGTGCCATCTCGCAATCTGGGACCCCTTGGGGGATGTCGGAGGCCCAGTGCACGGATTCAGCCCAATCCCCGCAGGCCAGGCCAAGGGACCCCACCGGTGCACGAATCCGTGCACCAGGCCTCTAGTATGCATATAAGATCTTTGGTTAATCTCTTCCTGCCTTCCCCCTTCCCTCTTCCCTCTGAGATTCATCAGTCTGTTCCATGTTTCCATGCCTATGAGTTGAGTGTCTGCCCCCTGGTGGTCAGTGTGCGTCATAGCTACCGGTTGAATGGTCGCTTAGGCTTTTTTATATATATAGGTATACATTTTTAAAACCCTCTTTAGATTTGCAATGACCCTTTATCTGCATTTTATTTTTAACTTTTCTTTCTTTTTTCTAAAGAGCCGGTTAAAAATGGTTATTTTAGCTCAGTTTGGTAGAAAGCTCTATTTTGTTCTATGCCCAGGAACAAATATTACCATAAACACAAACTACTTCTGCATATACAAATAAAAAGTAGTTAACTAAGGGCAATGCTTAGAATAATACAGCTGAGAAACCAGTGCTAGGACTCAACTCCTAAATGCATGAAATAACAACAAATGTTGTTTTCATAGGACTTTGCTAGAATCAGGTCATCTCAAAAGTTTTGGCAAAAGAACCCAAAAGCCTGCCCAATGCTGACTTGACACATTGGTACTGGGTTCATGGTAAGGAAAGAGGCATAGATGAATGTTCGATGCACCACACGGAATGTGACCTTCCTGGACCGAGTGCGTCCCCTACACACATAACTGTTGACAGTGGTTGACTAAGACCCCTGCTGTTACTTCCCACACTTCAATTACTATTTCATGAGTTCCTCGGTAATTTGAATCAGATGAAATTACAATGGCATCATCTCATCTTGCAGTGTGCCATAAAATCCCTTTTGTTCCAAATGTCTTGACTACATTTTACATCTCATTTCTTTCACACAATGCAGCCTCCTAGTAATGCTATATATACTCAATATCATATAAATGTTGTAGTAATCCAATTTTGTTAAAGTAAGTGAATTATGGTAAAAAAATAAATCAAGTTACTCAGTTTAACATTCAGCCTCCAGACAATAATATTCTTAACCATTACAGGAGAAAAAACACTTGAGAGAATGAGATTCCTTAACCTCTCTTTTCATTGTCAGTAAGTTGCTTATTTCTTCATCCTCTTGGAGGAAAGACACTGAATAATCGAATTAAGTATTAAATACTATTCATTCCTCCTGTTTCTAGTTCAGAACCTCTTGTTTTGTCCTGAGCCTCATGGACCATCAGGTGCTACCTCCATTAATAATGATACATGTGCTTGGAAAGGCATATTGCCTTTCTTTTGACTCAGTAACATGTAATTTTCAGGATTTCGAGTTAGTAATCTGTATTTAAGTGGCTTTAAAATATGTATCTGGACCTTTAAGACACATCCTGTCTACCCTGGCAATTCCAGACATAGGAACATACCTGGCAGCATGGCATTTACCGTTGGTACTCCAAAGACCGAGGACCAGATTATTCTGGTTAGAAACTGTGTTCCCAAATCCTTAGGTATTTATTATATTGCAACTTGGGCATACTTGTTCCACTCTGTTACGCAAATATCTACTTCTCCAAGTGGAAATGAAATACCTTCAATGTCACATAAAACTGCACCAGTTGTTCTTTGGACATTGTATGTGCGTTAGGCTCCCCATGGTCTACTTCTACGAGGAATTCCTAGACATGAAATCAGCCGAAAACTTACCCATGCTTCAAGCTAATTCCTCCTCCAGTCCCAGTGACCCAGCCCAAATGGTAAAACTGTTTGCACAGCTCTGGGATCAGGTATCTTGGGTGTTCCTTGTCCTTAAAAAGAGGAACATGATTTTTTAAATAGACATTATTTTATCAAGTGACTATTATAGCTGGTATCTCTATTAATAAGCCAATTTAAGGAAGTTTAAGAAAAATCTACCACAGAGAAGGTACTATCAGAGAGAAAACTATTATAAAACATGCTTTGTTTTTAGTTTTCAGAAAGTGGATCTATTATATTATTTGGAATTATTCAGAATAAGGCCTACAGTCCATTACTGAAACAGGCTGCAAGAACAAAGTGGGGAAATGTCCAGTATACAGTATATTACGAAGTGTCTATTGAGATGGCTGAAATAAAAGAAAATCTAGTGTTGAAAGGAACATGCTTGTCATCTAGCGAAGTTCTTTACACAAAGCAATTCAGGAAGGCCCTATATATAGGATATACTATAACAGCTATATGTTCATATTCTGTGTGTTGGTTCAATTTTTTCTATTGACTATATTATTTTCTCTTAGTATAAAAACAATATATACTCATTATGAAATATAAAGTCAAGAAAATAACACAGAAACCATTTACTCAGAAACAATCACATTTCTATGAAGATAGGTGTGCTCAGGAAAATATGTATGTTCAGTTGGGATGACTGAGCCTTATTTATTTTTATTGAGGTATAACTGATATACAACACATTAGTTTCCAGTGTACAACATAATTATTTGGTATTTCTATATACTGTGAAATAATCAGCACAATAAGTCTAGTTAAAATAAGAGCCTTATTTTTATATAAGTCTAATAATTGCTTTGTTAGGGAAAAGCAGACCCATGTTTCCCCCTCTTTTTAAAAGTTAAAATTAATGAAAACAAAAATAAAGAAATACAATGAATTCCATTTTTGGCAGCATGATATATAGCAGTGATGGCAAACCTATGACACACATGTCAGAGGTGACATGCGAACTCATTTTTTTGGTTGATTTTTCTTTGTTAAATGGCATTTAAATATATAAAATAAATATCAAAAATATAAGTCTTTGTTTTACTATGGTTGCAAATATCAAAAAATTTCTATATGTGACACGGCTTCAGAGTTAAGTTAGGGTTTTTCAAAATGCTGACACGCCGAGCTCAAAAGGTTCGCCATCACTGATATACAGCCTTAACTTTGAAAACAACTAAAATGCTGCATAAATTATTTTTTAAAATATTTCAAAATAAATTGTTGAGCTGTCAAAAAAGTAAGGTCTCATACTAGTAGAGGCCATAAAAGAAATGAGAATGCCCTGGCTGGTGTGGCTCAGTTGGTTGGGCAATGTCCTGTGCACTGAGAGGTCACCATTTCGATTCCTGGTCAGGACCCTTGCCCAGGTTGCGGGCTTGATCCCCAGTAGGGGCGATAGATGCAGGAGGAAGCCAATCAATGTTTCTTCTCTCTCTCTCAAATCAATAAAAAAAATATTAAAAAAAAAGAAAAGAAAGAAATAACAGTAAGTCTACCTGGAAGGAAAGTGAATTCCAAAGCCATTATTTCCCTGAAGGTATTTGCAGAACTCTGGTGACCTTGAGCTTCAATTTTGATAGCTAAGCAAACTGCTAGAAACACAGATAAAACCTAGGGCATGCCCAAAATACGGCATCTAATAGAAAATTGCTATATACACGAGAGACTCCAAGGGGTTATTCCCTCTATCTAAAATAGACCCACTGAGCAGAAAAGCACAGCTAGGAAGCTTGCCTACAAAATCTTGGTACTGGGTAAAAAGGATGAAAACATCTTTGAATCCAAATTATTGTTGAAAGACTGAATTTTCAGCTACTTAACTGGATTTCTGAAATCATGGTAGTTTTTCAAACTCACCTTTTAATATTAGACATACACAGTTTATTTTAGGTAAGTATTATAAACTAGAGGCCCGGTACACGAAAATTCATGCACTGGGTGGGGGGGGGGGAGGTCCTTAAGGCCTGTGCCCTCTCACAGTCCAGGAGCCCTCAGGGGACATACTTAGCGCTGCCACTGAGGCTGGAGAAGCTCCCACCACCACTGCTCTGCTTACCAGCCATGAGCCCGGCTTCTGGCTGAGTGGCGCTCCCCCTGTGGTCAGTGCGTGTCATAGCAATCAGTCGTTATGATGTTTGGTCAATTTGCATATTAGCCTTTTATTATATAGGATGATAATTTGATGGAATAGATTCAAAATATAAAATTAAGAACATGGGTATACTGACATTCTTTTAAGTTCTGATCCAACATATGTCTTAGGAGTGAATGGACATACATTCAAATCCACATTACATAATTTTATGCTTACATGACTTTGAGTTTCAGTTTACTGATCCATAAAACGAGAACATTATGAGAGTTAAAATGAGATCAAATGAATATAAAGCGCCCAGCACAATGTGTGACACAGTCAATGCTAGTTTCCTTCCCATTTTAATGAGTTAAAAATTCTTGAATTAAAATTAATAGTCAAGCTATGTTGGTTTTTTACATCTGTCCTTACTAAATCTAGCCAAGTTATCCATACCCTGTATAATTTGCTATTTCCTTTTTTAGAGATACAAATGTTATTTTAATTATATAGTAAAGTACAGCTAATGAGAAGACTCCTGTAGTTTTCCAATCCTTAGAACCACCCATTTTCACAGCAAGTTACAAACATTATAGAAAATGGTCTGTTATTAAGGGTCTCCCTTTGCCCTTTTGTCTTTTCCAGTACTGAGGTATTATAGCAATTAGCCAGCTTCGTTCTACAGGAATAACAATGAGAAGGCAGCTGTTGTTAATGCAATTTCATTCAATCGTTCAAACCCACAAAATTACAATTTCAAGAAGAATAAGCACTTAGCAGGGGGAACCAACAGAGACATATTTGGTAAAAATGCAATCATTTAAGTTGTCCAAAGTAAAAATCAGAATATATATTTTTAACAAGAATTGACAGGAAGGAAAGATTTCATATTTAGTTTTCCCCTGAATGTCAATGACATAACTTGTCTATTATTGTTACATCTGGTTTTCAAGTAGAATAAGAATTTAGAAGAACATATCTTAAGATGGATTACAATCAACTGCTTAGAGTAGAGGTCCTACTCTAAGCGAGGGAGGAACATTTACCAGTATACAGTGTTTTGTATATATTAAAGACATTAAAGTCTAAGGTTTCTGAATCAGTATTTTATTTTTCCAATTTTTCAATCTAGCTTTTTAAGGAAATCAGCCTCAATTGTCACTGAGATACCTGACAGCCAACCATGGCTCTGATCCCTTCCTCTACTTTTTGTTTCAATCTCAGCATAGTAGAGGCTTGGATTGCTCAGACAGGTTTTCTTGGGGACTCTAATACAAATGTAAAATAAACCTGTGTTAAGGATATTATTTAACTCATCAATTAATGAGGGAACCAGAAAGATGTCACAACTGCTACCACAATTCAACTTTCATCTCTATGAACAATAATCATCTGCATTGCTGTCAGTAATCTACAATTCAGAGTTGTAAAATAGCTCAAAGATGGCCCCAAGTCAGCTAGCGATCTCCTTTGCTCATTTCAGTCTTTCACAATTTTTCCTGACACTGGCCTCAGGAAGGGACTGGATGCAGACAGAGCAAAACTGTCAGCATTGTTTGTCTCTGGTTTTTGCTGCTTTCTGCACATCTGTTTCATTGTCCTCTATGTGCATATTGGTTTTCTTTGCAACTTCACCTCCACTCAAAGCCCTTTGCCACACTTAAAAACTCTTCTTCACATTAGACAAGCCCTAACTAGAAATCAGAAGACCCTAAGGCAAGTCAGTGACCCTTTCTGTGTATCAGTTTCCTTATATTAATAATCTGGACCAGTGATTCTCAGACTAGTGAAGTTCAAGATCAGTAGTTGTATTTTTAAATTTTAGGGACTGACATAAGGTTGCCAAGTGATAGCATTAATTATACTTAACAATTACTATCACCTTCTTTCAAAAATAAAGTACATTTTTTTAAATGTATTTTTATTGATTTCAGGGAGGAAGGGAGAGGGAGAGATAGAAACGTCAATGATGAGAGAGAATCATTGATAGGCTGCCTCCTGCACGTCCCCTACTCCGGGATTGGGCCCGCAAACCGGCATGTGCCCTTGACCGGAATCAAACCTGGGACCCTCCAGTCCACAGGCAGGCGCTCTATCCACTGAGCCAAACCAGTGGGGGTAATAAAGTACATTTTTAACATAAGAAAAGTAGGAAGGATAATCTCAGAATGAAAGCTAATCCTTGAAATGAAATGCAATTAATTTTGTGAACTTCACTCTTTCATTGTCCTTATTTTTATTTTGCAGTAGTCGAGTAAAAATTCTTTCAGAGACTGATATTTGGGGAGGATTAAGATTATCTTTTCCTATTTGGTCTCCTTGCCTACAATTTCTCCTTCTCCAGCTTACCCTTCACTCTATTAGTACTAAAATAATAAACTATTTTGATCATTGAACTCCGCTCCTTACATCATCTAATGGCAAAACACCACCTTTTTAGTCTAAGTCCTTCTGCTTTCTTGCCCTAATTTAACTTTTCAAATACTTTCACTTTTTTTACATAAATCTCCCAGTTCTATTCAACCTAGCTGTGGATGTCAACCATCAGGAAGGCTCTTAAAGACCCCCTGGGGTTCACACCATGGTATATAGTTCATCTCCTACACTGTACCAGGGTTGGTCTGTATGCCCAACAGACTACTGCCGAACGGTACTATATCACTTGGGATTAGGCTATAAGACTATAGCTTCCATCTTGGTTGTCCTCTCTCCTTCAGTTCACTTGGTGCTCGAGATACTCAGACAGCCTATGCAGAAGGCCACGTGGTGAAGAACTGAGACCTGTGGTCAAAAATCAGTGAGGAACAGAGGCCTGCCAACAACTACATGAGGGGCTTGGAAACTCACTCTAGCTGAAGTCAAGTCTTGACATCAATTGTAGCTCAAGCTGACAGGTTGGCTGCCAACTCATGACAAACCCTGAGCCAGAACCTCAAACTAAACTCTCCTGGATTCCTAAGCCTCAGAAACTGGAACACCCAATGTTTGTGTTTTAAGCTTAAGTTCTGGGATACTTGTTATGCAGCAATAGGTAACTAAAACATTTTCTTGCCAGCCAAGAATACTTTGTCTTTGCACTGTTATTGCTTATGCTGGATCTCTAATAATCCCAGCTCTAGCTGCCAGATTCCTGCTTGTCAGACTTTACACCAGGCCCCCTACCCACTTCACCTATATTCCTTCTCTCATGGTAGCAAGGATCACTCCTTCCTTGGACTCTGTGACACAGCAGTTGCTCTATGTACCTTTCTTTTGGTATTAATTATGGAGCCCTCTTATTCATTCATTCATTCTCAGCAACTTTTACTGAAGGCCCCAAAGAAATGAATAAGAGGAAAATAAAATTCTTACCCTTGAGGAACTCACAATCTGATAAAGCTGTTAACAGTTATGAAGTGACAATGCAACAGACAATACAAGCTGGTCCTGGGCATTGCGGGAGCTGAAAGCTCTGAGTGGGAGGGAGCGGTAGTTAGGAAAAGCTTCATACAGGAGGGGATGGGTGTGCTAAGTCTTAATGGACTGGGAATAAGCTGGGTCGGTAAAGAGGAGAAAGGGCATTTCAGTCAGAGAGAACTCCAGTAGTTGGAACTGGTTATAAATTAGGTTCTGTGGAATGGAGGGGAGAGGGAGGCAGATGCACAGGAGTTTGGACTTTATGTTATAGGTACTTGAAAACCACTGAGCAGTTTTAGATAGAGGACATGACCAGATCTTGGGTTGGCAACATTTCTACAGTGGCAGTGAAGCACAGTGACCTCCATCTTGTATAAAAACTGCTGTTTGAAATTCTCTGCTATTGTTAGATAGTCCCTTGTTCTGTAAACTCTGTCATTTTTAGACAGTCTCTTATTCTATGAAATAACTGTTTTAGTTTGAATAACAGAAAAAGATAAAAACTTAACTGTCTGACCTTGCAAGCTAGCCATCTAACGTAATGGACTAATACTGATAATAATTCCCATGTTCGTATGCCAAATGTTTGTCCTTTATGTATCCAAGATTACCAACTATCTAACAATAACTCACACAGAGCTCTTTGTAAAATCTGCAGCAAAGAAGCAAAGATATAAATGCAGGAAACTTTCTGTGTGACTTCGCTCAGAGGTTTGGAAGAAACACCTCCCTCTGGGCCGAGCACAATAAACGACTCCTAATTAGTTGGCTCATTAAGGCGTCTTGTATCTCACTCGCTGATTTACGATACAACAGCAGTGGAAAGAAGAGGATGAAGGTGGTGACCAAGGAAGCAAGAGACCAGACCAGTAAGGAGGCTGTGGGAAGAGTTTGTAAAGGAAATTGCAAGGAAGTGATGGTGGAGATGGACTTGGAAGGTATTTAGAAATTAAAAAGAAAGGATTAACTTTGGGTGAGGAAACTGAAGAAAACTCAAGGTCATCTGTGAAACAGGCTTGGGGCAGAGGATGAGGCTAGATGGTGAGGTTTGGGGGTAGCTACTTAGGGCAGTGATGGCGAACCTATGACGTGTGTGTCAGAGGTGACACACAAACTCATTTTTTTGGTTGATTTTTCTTTGTTAAATGGCATTTTAATATATTGTGGACGAAAGGGGCCACATGCTGACCTGACAAGCTCAGGAAAGGCCTGCATGGCAGTTTTGCAGACTCGGAGACCTAAAATAACCACAAAGGATGGTCTGAAATTAAACTTTTACTAAAAGCAGTTATGGTGGGCAGTTACGTCCTAGGCCAGTATCTTCACTGATAAGGTCAACTGAGCCCATCTGTCTTTTTGCATCTATGATAACATATCCTTGGGATGTCTGGGTAACTTGTGACTTCCCTTTTTATGGAGCCCCTGGGGCACAGCCAGGTGTGCTGGGCCCAGGACAGATACCACAAGTTCCTTCATCATCATGTTAATTGTTCCTGCACCCACCTAAGTATGAGTCCATCATTTTACTTTTTATCCTATCCCAGAGGTTTCCCCGCTTCGCTTAATCCCACCTCCTTAATCTATCACCAATGAATTTCACGTAACCCACCTATGTTCCTCCTTTGATTGGAATGTATAAATACGGATGTAACCCCGCCATTCTCTGGAGCACTATCTCAATTCCTTGAGGTTCAGCTTCCCGGCATATGTCGACAGTTTGGCTCAAATAAACTCACAAAAATTCTTTACAGGTTTCAATGGTTTTTTTAGTTAACATTAAGTACATAATTAAATTTGGTTATTAATCTGTCTCATGCAGATTTAATTATTAGACCAGCCAAGAGAACTTTGAGTGGTAGAGAAAAGTTTCTCTCTCTCTCCTCCCCATAGATCAATAAAGGATTATTTTTAAATAAGAAAAAACAGTAGAGATTGGCCACAACTGCCCTCTGCATTGATATTCATATGTATACATACACATTCTCACATGGAAACTTGATTAATCACTATGCTTTAATTATGTTCAATTTGTAACAATGAAATTGGGGGTCACCACAACATGAGGAACTGTATTAAAGGGTCACGGCACTAGGAAGGTTGAGAACCACTAACTTAGTAAACTGAGGCAGGAAAACGGCTCAGAGGGAAGGTTCTGGCTACTGAGGTACAGCTCCGGTCCAGGCGAAGGTTCCCCAAGTGCTAGGGCCTAGGGCGTGCTTTGCAAACGTCCGGCTGGTCGCCATGGCGCACAGGGACGCTGGAGAGCTCAGTCTTTGCTCCAGTTCACTTCAGGGCTGCAAGTTTCCTCGACTGGCCTGACTTCCTGATGATAATGATAAGCTGCTTTGAAACACACACTGAAGACTCTCCGTTATTTTTCCTTTTCTTAACGTTTGGTGCCCAGCTCCCGCTGTAGGACACAGCCCAACCACGGGAGCGGCGCGAGCCTGCAGGTCGCTCTGTGGAGCATGGGTGGCAGCGCGCGGAGGTCG
>NW_005356944.1:5817057-5817320 GCF_000412655.1 Myotis brandtii
TCCCAGCTGCCCGGAAGCCTCCGCCGCGTCCCCCCCATCGCCTCGCCTCCTCGGAATAAAAGGCACTGGCGGCCCCGCCCCTACCTTCGCGCCGCTTCGCCGCCAGCAACAGTCTCCCTCCAGAGCGGAACAGTCAGACATGGCCCAGACTAAGGGGACCAGGGGTCTTCAACCTATATTCGTGCGCCTTTGGTCCCGGCAACCCGCCTGGACGACCGAGGCGAGATCATAAATACAATCAGGCGGATCTGAGGACAGCACAG
>NW_005356944.1:5817388-5875622 GCF_000412655.1 Myotis brandtii
GCCTGCGGCGCTGCAGCCTGGCAGGGAGGCGGGGCCAACGAGGTTGGGGGTGGGGCTAAGAGGCTTTAACGGAGACTCAAGGGTGCGACTGGAACCTAGGGGGCGTGGCTAGTCGGGTGAGAGGCGGAGCCTGGGAGGGGCTTGATGACTGAGTGAGCTGGCAGCGCCGTGGCGAGCCTGCGAAAAGGCCGGAAAGATGGCGGCCTCCTGGAGGCTAGGCTGTGACCGGCGGATGCTGCGCTCTCTCCTAGGCTTCGGCGCCCGGCGAGGCCTGGGGCTGGTTACGGGGGCTGCTGGGTGGCCTGCCGGCGGCGGGGCTGGTTGGAGATGGCTTCACAGCACGCAGTGGCTGCGGGGTGAGTGGCCGCGGCTCGCTCGGCTTTCTCTGTGGAGCTGAACGCTGGGCCTGGGTCAGGCAAGGGCTGTTTCATGGAGGGCCTGAATTTGGGTGCGGAGGGACTCGGGCTCTCTGTTCCCTACTCGGGCTCTGTTCCCTGGGCCTTCTCTCGGGAGAGGGGTCAGCTGACTTGGCCGCCTGGGAAGTGCATGCCCCGAAGGGCTTCCTTGGGAGCTGGGAGAGCCTGACTCTGTCTGTGGCCCCCGGGTTGGTATGGCTTCCCTTGACCTTGCCTTGGAATTTGGGTGTTTGTTTTTTTGGAAGGGCGCGAAGATAAGTCCCAAACGCCCTTCCCTCAGGCCCCTTCCCAGTCGCGTCTCGGGTTCCTTTAGGGTCGTCAGGCGTCCCCGTCAGGGAAAAGCTGCCTAAGTTGCTGAGATTCAAAAAGCCACTTTGGGCTGTTCATTCTTGCGGCCTTTGTGGAGCGGGAGGTCTTCTCTGCTAGGTCTTCGGTTGCTCCGCACGACGCCGGCAAAGGACTTGGTTTGTCAATGCCTACCGCGCCCCGGCCGTAGGTCCGGCCAAGCGTGAGCGTGAAAGAGTGAAAAATTAGGCGGGGAAATCAGATCATGAAGTTTATTATAGGAAACCCGCATTTATTAATGATGATTGACATAAGTAACAATTCTTCCGGTACTTAACCGTGTATGCATAAGGCATTATTTTTTATTTACACGTGGGTGGGGCGGGGTCCTAGGACTAACATTTTTTTGAATGTGATGCATAACCTGCCAGTCATCATTCTGGCACTACACAGAATGAATTTTAATCTAAAAAAAATTAGGTGCAGTAGATATTTGCCTACATTCTGGGCTACCCGAGGCTCAGGGGGGTAAAAAAAAGTTACACAAAGCGACACGGTAAGATGAGTACACTGAGATTTCTAAGGATTTGGTGATGGGAACGACTTATTTCAGTTTCTTCAGATTAATGTTTCATAAAATACTTGGAACAATGTTTTGTTTTGTTTTTTAACTGTGTCTAGACTTTTCTTTCCTCCCAGTTTATTAACTACTAGAGGCCCGGTGCACAAAAATTTGTGCACTCGGGGGGCGGGGGGAGGGGGGTCCCTTGAACTTTTCCTACAGCCCCCAGAGAGCTGCCTGGGGTTGGATGAGTTTTGATGTTTTGTGTTGGTGTTTGTCGGGCTACACTTTGAGACGGACTCACTGCCTTAGAAAAATCATGGAATAGTAAAAGCCCAGGGTTGGAAATAACCTGGGAAGAGTGTTCTTAACCTTGTTTGTAAAACAGATCCTTTTGAGAATGTTTGGATGCTCTAGTCCAGATCGTCTCCACAGAGAAAGGGGCGTGTGTTCATGCAGGTTCAGAGGTGTTCCTTAAGCCCAGTTGAAGGACGCATGCCTTTAGAAACTCACTTAGGCAATCCTTTATCTGATGTATGGTGACATTTGACCCTCCCCCATGCCCCCCACACCGTGAACACTACCTCTGCTTGAGCATCTTCTGTTAAGGAAGAGGACGCTGCACCCCAAGGAAGCTGTATTCTTTTCCTCGTGCCTCCCTGTTGCACATATAAAGACCCTTGTGGTTACATTGGGTCCGTGTGGGTAATATAGGATGCTTTCCCGTGTCAAGGTCAGCTGTTGAGCAACTTTTGCTCCTTCTTAAACCTTAACTCGCCCTTGCTATGTAACATAACATATTCACAGGTTCTGGTTGTTAGGACCTGGCCATCTTTTATGGGGTGGCAGTGAAGGGGGGCTGTGGACATTGTTCTGCCCACCACGGAAGCTGATTGTGTTGCTGGGTAGCTCCAAGTTATTTGAAAGTTGGATTTTTTTTTTCTCTAATACTGAGCCAAAATTTGTCTCCTACCTTTTCACCTGCATGCTTTTGTTTTGCCATGCTCCTGGAGCTGCAGCTCTAACTTCTGTTATAGGCCTTATTCTCAAGGTGGGTATAGTCTTCTTGGGGAAATAAAGAATAATGGCACGATTTCAGTAGTGTGTGTAGTGAGCTCTGAGAGGTAAGTTGAGGATATTACGGGAGAACATAAGGCTTCCTAAAGGTGGCAGCCCTCCCAGGCTAAAAGAACAGCAGATGCAAAGGCCCAGATGCCAGATATGTATTTACATAAGTGACATAGCATCTGTAAACAGGTTTTCAAACTAGTCTAGGCAGTTAATTTTGAAGAGTTTCCATCGCTGCCCTTTTAGACTGAATGGCATGATTTTGAATTTAATAACTAAGATGTTAATATTAGTTTTAAGTTCTTTCTGAGGACTAACATGTTAAATTTAAAATAACGTGAGGAGAAAAATGAATGAGGCTCAACCTTTGTAGTGCTTTTGCCTAATATATAGCTACAAGCCTTGCATATTTTTGGATGTTAAATAAACATCTAGGGAAACTAAAAATCTGAAAAGTTATAAAAGAATACAGAGGTCCACACTATGATTGCAAATTGGCAGCCAATGAACTGACCTATATCATTTTAGAAGAAAATTAAATTTATTGACAACATTTACAAACTAGAAGCTTCGCCCTCCCTGGTTTCTGTGGTTAGAGTGTCGCCCTCAGACTGAAGGGTTGAGGGTTCGATTCCAGTCAAGGGCATGTAACTTGATTGCAGGGTTGGTTCCCAGCCCCTGGTCAGGTCGGGCGTGGGAGGCAACCAATCAATGTGTCTCTCTCACATGGATGTTTCTCTCTCTCTGTCTCTCCCCCTCCCTTCCACCCTTTCTAAAAATCAATGGCAGAAAAAACATCCTTGGGTGAGGATTAATCCCAGATAGATAGATAGATAAAATAAAAAAATTTTATGTAAAAATCTAGATTTTTGTCTTTTCTTGAAAATTTAAATTTAGGGTCTGTATGGTGACAGTTAGTTAAAACTGAGTAACGATTGTTCTCTTTAGGTAGTAAATTACTTTCTAGTTTACCACCTTGCACTATTACTTCCCAGCCAGCAAGGCTGTATGTGCCTTGGTATATGTCATCACCTTTAGTTGTCATTTTTTTCTTGTGTCTTTATCTGTTGTAGAAAGCGGAAGACAAAAGGTAGACCAGGAAAAGTAGCAGAGGACAGATACTGTGTGTATAGAAGGGAAGAGAGTTTTTACAGATTTAATATGAACATAAAGCATGTCTAGATCTAAAGAAAAAAACCTTAGATGTTGCTATCCCATTTCTTTCACCTGATTATTCCCTGTAGCCATGGTCGGCAAACTGCGGCTCGCGAGCCACATGCGGCTCTTTGGCCCCTTGAGTGTGGCTCTTCCTAAGCCTTAGGAGTACCCTAATTAAGTTAATAACAATGTACCTACCTATATAGTTTAAGTTTAAAAAATTTGGCTCTCAAAAGAAATTTCAATCGTTGTACTGTTGATATTTGGCTCTGTTGACTAATGAGTTTGCCGACCACTGTCCTGTAGGCATCTGAGTTTTTGGGGTTTTTTGTGTTTTTTTAATATATATTTTATTGATTTTTTTTTTTACAGAGAGGAAAGGAGAGGGATAGAAAATTAGAAACATCAATGAGAGAGAAACATCGATCAGCTGCCTCCTGCACACCCCCTACTAGGGATGTGCCCGCAACCAAAGTACATGCCCTTGACCGGAATCGAACCTGGGACCCTTCAGTCTGCAGGCCGACGCTCTATCCACTGAGCCAAACCAGTTAGGGCGGCATCTGAGTTTTTGATAGCAGTTAAGTGACAGGCAGATTCTTTGGTAAGAGTTGATGGTACAGTATTTCTGCCAAAGCATGAATTTAATTAATGCTTGTAAGATTTATTACAAGGATACAGTAGCACATATATGAAGTGCTGCTGGGCCATGGGGGAACTATGATGATTTCATCCATTTCTTCTATGGTCCCCAATGTCCGTCTTTCTCTCTTTCTTTGATTTACTTTGTTTTTCTTCGTAAACTTGCGAATCTGTTTACTCATGGCTTTCCTTTCTTTATAATGTCAGCTTGTCTTGCCTTAATGCTGATTCAGGCCCTATGCCCCACGCTCTTTCAGTTTAGTTTAAGTGGGCACTACCTCTTTGATCTAATTCCAGATTCCCTGTGAAGCTGTTGACCCATTGTAGGTCAGTTGTACCAGAGCACATAGGGCAGATTCTTTCAAAGGCTGTGATTTGGACATTTTCTTTTTAAAAAGGAAGTATGAGTTGGGAATCACTGATTGGCATGCCTGTTATTATGACAGGTAGATTAAAGTAGAACAGTAGTGAAGTGCTTCTTAATTTTAATTGTTTCTAGGGTAAGTAATGGCTAAGTATGATCATCTAAGCAAAGCAAATCTAGGCTAGTCAGTAGTTGAGAGACGCCCCTTCTTTTCTCCCTGACCTTGTGGGTTTGTGTTTAAAAATAACAAAAACAAAAGTACACTTTTTTTTAGATGTTAGATAAGTTTGGGGAGAAAGTGAAATTAGATAAATTTATTGTAGAAAGTTAACATCCTATATAATAAAAGCCTAATATTCTAAGTGTCCAATCGGCCGTTCAACCAAAGCGTAATATGCTAATGATATGCTAAGGCTGCTCAACCGCTTGCTATGATGTGCACTGACCACCAGGGGGCAGACACTCCAACGGGTAGGTTAGCTTGCTGCTGGGGCCCGGCCTATTAGAACTGAGCTAGACAGGCTGGACACACCTGGAGCCCTCCCGCAGTCCCTCCCCGGCTGGCCAACCTCTCCGGCCCCAATCATGCACCAGTGGGGGTCCCTCAGCCTGGCCTGCACCCTCTTGTAGTCCAGGACCCCTCAGGGGATGTTGGAGAGCCGGTTTGGGCCGGTTCCCACAGGCCAGGCCCAGGGACCCCACTAGTGCATGCATTCGTGCACCAGGCCTCTAGTGTAGGCTATAAAAAACAAAGGTAATGAAAACCACTTAGAACAGCAGTTCTCAACCTGTGGGTCGCGACCCTTTTGGGGGTTGAACGACCCTTTCACAGGGGTCACCTAAGACCATCGGAAAACACATATAATTACATATTGTTTTTGTGATTAATCACTATGCTTTAATTATGTTCAATTTGTAACGATGAAATTGGGGGTCACCGCAACATGAGGAACTGTATTAAAGGGTCGCGGCATTAGGAAGGTTGAGAACCACTGACTTAGAATAATATCACCAACTAGAGATATCTATTATTGTCATTTTGGAGTATATCCTTTCAGTCTTTTTGTACAAGCTGAGCAGGTAGTAGAAATTAGATTATGCTATATATACTGTTTGGGGCATCTCTTACATGTTTTTGTACCATGCCAAGACTTATAAATGCTATTTTCATACAGACTGTTATGCATGCATTTTCTATTGTCATCCATTGATATTTTCAATGTATTTTTATTACCCCTATACTCCATTCTGTTTTATTTTATTCAGCCTGCAGGTGGCAGAATTGTTTTCTTTGTATGGAAGTTTTAAAGGTTCAATTAAACTTAATGAGTTCTTGCCTTGAAAAGAGAGGTAATTAAATGAGCAGTATCTCTCCCTATTAGAGAAGCAAATTAATGTTAGGAACAGGGAGCCATACTAAGAAAGTACTGGGTAATTTCCTTCTTCATTGGTCTATCTGCATTTCATGATTTTTGTGTTTGGATTCTAGTGGTATAAATGGGCCAGAATAACTCTCGAGCTGTACCCTGTATAAACTGCTGAATTCCTTAATTACTCTAGTCAGCATAATGGAGCTGAGATCTGCTTCATGTTAGCCATAAAGCAATTTGATCTGCATTTGTATGCGTATATTATCTTTTTTCTTTTTTTTTAATCTTGAGAACTTTTAGAACTGATCTAGATCATCAACTTAAAGCTTTGATATAATTGATTTTGCCTGAAGTAGAAGTGTTTTGCTCTTAGGGCAAAATAAATACTTTAAGGAATAAGAAACTAGAATTTTATCAGTGTACTATATTTGATGTGGAAGGCAGAATTATGCTGTAGAAAGATTGGAAGAGCAAATTTGAAGAAATGTAAGAATTGCTTAGAGAACTGCTATACAATTCAGTGATCGAAAGATTGCTTGTGTGCCTGATGTAGCAGGTAAAGCAGCAATATGCTAAGCAAAACAATTTAATTTATTGTGTTATTCATTTGATGAAAAAGAAAAAAGATTAAGACAGTTTGAATGACTTGGGAGACTCTACTTTTAAAATCAGCATATAGCCCTGCTGGTGTGGCTCAGTAGTTGAGTGTTGACCCAAGAACCGAGTCGCCAGTTGCATGCCTGGGTTGCATGCCCAGGTTGTGGGCTCAATCCCCAGTAGGGGGAGTGCAGGAGACAGCCAATCGATGTTTCTCTCCCTCTCCCTTCTCTCTCTAAAAATCAATGAAAATATATTTTAAAAAATTAAAAATCAAATCAAATCATAATATATATTTAATTTACCAATGAAAATTTTTAAAAAATTAAAAATCAAATCAAATCATAATATATATTTAATTTACATATAATCTGAAAATGTGCATTACTGTAGTTATTTTGAATATTTTTTTAAATTGCTACAGAAGGACAGACTTTATTAGCCATTAGTGTAGTTTGTTAGCTTGATAGAAAGGAATAGGCCACTAAAATGACTTCAAAGGGATTAAATTCTAACAAAAAATTGGGGGTATTTTTTAAAGTTAATTGTGGCGTTTTTACTAATTGAAATAGCCTGAATGACCAGCAGGAGGGGGGAAGACCAGTCTTCCTTTATTCTTACCCAAGAGTGTGCCCAGTTTTTCATAGGAAATATAACTTGGTGCACATTTCAAGGCCTCCTCAATTTGACAGGAGAAGGGTAGAATGTACTGCTTACTGGAAGGAAAAGGGAAGCTATATTTGATTTCTATTGAGATTAAACAATATTAGGTATAGGTTAGAATTCTGAGAGGCCTAGAAAAGCCCACACTATCTCTGGAATTTATGGAACCATAAAGGGCGGATATTAATTATGTGCAACTCTGTCACTCAAAGCTGATATTATGCTTGTATAATTACTTTTCCACTGGAAAAATACATTTGAAAAAGATGTGTATAATGTTCCAGTTGAAAGAGGATATATATTAGAATGAAATATGTACCATTATTAATAAATTAATGCTTATGTTTGAAATTATTTTCCAACATGACAGTTTGAGGATAGATTGGTTAGATTAATCAGGAAATACAAATGGAGGGGAAAAGGAGACATATATAATAGTTTAAACAATAAAGAATTTTTAAAAAAGTAAATACATTGCACATTTTACTTTCCATAGCAAGCCAGTATGATCAATCAAAAGATATTACTGAATAATGGAGATGTCTAAAATGTCTGTCTTTGTTTTTTGTCACCTTCATTTCAGAATAAGGGTAGTGATTTATTACACAATTTTTATATTTTATTGTCATTATTCAGAGAAGCAATTTCAATTCATCCATGAAGGCTGGCTGTATTAGGAATGATTATATTCTTTTTATTTTAAAATATGAACAATTTTGCGGCTTTTGATGTAATTTTGAAAACAATAATAAATGCAGAAGTTTTATAATATAGTCCTTAATGTCAGGAATAATGGAAATGTGAAGGTCTGTTAGGTGAGAGATTATAATGACAGAAAGAATCATAAAATAAATATGAATTGTATCATGGCAGCTGGAACCAAGATGTAAAAATATTGAAGACAACTTTGTTTTGAGAAAATTGATTTAGTGTTTGTCATAAATTAGAATCTGGACTTAGAAGCAATGAGGTCCATTTATTTTGCTTCTTTGAAGTGGAACTCTATTTGATATAAATTTAATATATATGTGCCTATGAAATATTCTCTCATAATGCCAGCCTTGATCTTTTTCTTAGAAGCAACAAACTGGGATTTGTTTTAAGCTGTGTCTTTCAAGGAGAGGCTGGCCTCTTATCATGGTGCTATTAGATTGTAGGTTTTTTTATATTGGTTTTCATTTTCAAAACCTAATTCTCAAAAATTAAATGCTCAGGCTTAGGCTGGCTGGACATTCTGTAGGCAAATGTGCTTGTTTGTTTTTCATTACACCATGTAAACATTTTCATTTCATGTAAAAAGTGAAAAAGGTGATATATGTACCTAGAGGTACCCCTCCAAGTAGGCAGTTCCTAAAAGAAAATGAGGAAAAGACGAAGGCAAGTATTCACTCAGGTCTTTTTCCCAGACCTTTAGAGAGGAAGGGGTGAAAAAAGGGACAAGGACAGAAGCTTCCTTCCAAATGCTTCAGAGGAATTCCTTTATCATGAAGCTGTTGGAACTCTTCATTTGAAATTATAGTAAAATTCCTTCAGTTTCCCAAAGAAAATAATTAACTTCATTTAATATTAGCGGTAAAATATTCCACATTTGAAATATGGTAGATATGCAGTTGTGTTTTGATTGCTGAATAATCTGAGGAGAGAATAGGTTCTATGAAAGATTTCATGGACTATAATTTGTTACCATGGCTACTGCTAGAGCTGGAGCATGCTGTTAACAATCTTATTAGTATAAACTTTATATAAATTGTGATCTGCAGCTGTGTGCTCTATGAACATGGTCCTGTTTAGTGGGTGACTATTGGGAAGCACATCTGGGCAAATATATAGGGCATCTCCTTTTCTGATACCTAAGGAAAAGCTGTGCTTCATTGAGAGGTCACCCTGGTTTGAGTCTATCTTTTTGTATCCCCAGTTGAATGGTGGTATGGAACACAATCTGAGGTTAATTTAACTAACCACTTAGTTCACTTGCCTGGTCAAGCTTGACAAAGCATACCTTTCCTTTCACATATACTAGCAAGAACCTTTGATTCTTGAATAATATAATATTAGAGGAAAATAAAAACACAACCAATTTGTTAAAGTCTAATCTTGATTATTTGTTGTAGGTTATCAGAACCCTAGATACTTTTTCTTGTCTTTCTCTTTGATCATTTTATTTGTAAATATTTTTTTGCATCAGCAAAAAGGGATGGAGAAAATGAAACATAAATCAACTTTTCTATTTTTTAATCTTATAAACATCTGGCTTAAAAATATGCACAGAGTACTGGGGAACTATGAGAAAGGACTTGAAAATATTCAAAAAAGTTGAGAATTTTTAAAAAGTTGAGAATTTCATGTTTCTATACTATTTCCTGGATACTTAGTTTGACCAGTTGGGAGTCTTTTCAACTTTGGAATATTTTCTTTCTCAAATTGAATTTGATATTAATTTACTTGAACTTTCTATTGATGCTTTGTAAGGTGCATTATATTTTTGTGGCTGATCTTTCCTTTTTTCAATTTCAGCTGATCCTATTAAGATACTAATGCCATCCCTGTCTCCAACAATGGAAGAAGGGAACATTGTGAAATGGCTGAAAAAGGAAGGTGAGCAAGTACATTACTACTGTCTTGTGTTATTTGATTATTTTAAAAAATCAGAGGCAGAGCAACATCGAACAGACTGTCAAACTACAACGGGAAGGCTGGGGAGGGTTGGTGGGCGGGAAGAGGGGGTAAGAGATCAACCGAAGGCTAGGGGAGGGTCAAGGGGAGAAAAAAAAAGACATATATAATACTCTTTGTAATACTTTAAGCAATAAAACAATTTAAAAAATCAGTTGTATTACATAGTACATGGTAAATGCAGTAAATTGGGTTCCTCTTCTAGTTAAGTTTGTTTAAACAAAATTTTTCCATGTTAGTGTAGCAGAAGTTTTCTGGGTTCAGCCTGTAACCTTCCATAAGCTGAGAATGGTAAAATATTTTAAGGGTTTTTTTCCTCCCAAGTTTTAGTCTTTATACTTAACTTTTAGTTTCAACATCATAAATTTGTTTCTAGAATTTGAGAAAGACATGTCATATAATTGAAACAGCCTGTGCTTCAATAGGAAGAACATTGAGTATTTGGCCCTGCATGGCTGTTGCCATCATTTAAAATTGTTATCAGTATCTAAGAAAGTTTCATCTTTATAAAAAAATGTAATTACTTGGAATCTATTTTTAAATTTCCTTTTCCTGATAAATTGCAGAGCTTTGGCTATTTCCATGTTCAGTATGATAGAGTGTTGGTATCATTAAATAGTAATTGAGACAAGAACAGCCTTTCAGGGTTACTATAAAAGATTAAATTTTTTCACACTTTGAGAACTGATAGGCAAGTAGATAAGAGGATTCTTTGGACCACATTTATCTCTCAGACTTCTAGCTCACTGGTGATCTGATAAGTTATTCACAACCATTATATGGAGAGTATGATGAAGAGCCAGGAGACAGATTGTCTCATCATTCTGTTCTTTTTTCCTTTTGATTACAATGTGCGATTTTAGATAGGACAAGCCAAGATGTACTATAAGTCCATGGAGCACATTTTCAAGGAGATTGCTCTTAAAATTCCATGTCCTGTTAACTGAGGAGGAATGTTTCTTTGCTAATACACTATAAATAATTGAGAGCGATATTAATCCTTGGTTCTCAATAATTCACTGGCTTCTTTTTTAAGTTCATCGCCTTTGTGATTAAATTGAGCATAATTTGCTTTTAACATTTATGTGCTGTACACATGGGTATGATTGTATATGTCTAAGTATGTTTAGTACTTGATATATTTATAATAACTTGGTTCAGTCATTCTGTATTCAAATCATTTATTTTCTGGCAGCAAACTTTTTACATACCTTTTTCTCTTAATAGCTATGTGTTTAAAATTTATCTTGTGATCTTATTAATGTATGATCACCATTATTTAAAACAATGAGTTTAGACCAGGGGTGGGCAAACTTTTTGACTCGAGGCCCACAATGGGTTCTTAAACTGGACCGGAGGGCCGGAACAAAAGCATGGATGGAGTGTTTGTGTGAACTAATATAAATTCAAAGTAAACATCATTACATAAAAGGGTACGGTCTTTTTTTTTTTTTAGTTTTATTCATTTCAAACGGGCCGGATCCGGCCCACGGGCCGTAGTTTGCCCACGGCTGGTTTAGACCTTTAAACGTTAAGAGGATTGAAATTTTTTTCATGAAAAGGAAGTGTTGTATCTAATTATGAATCTGATTTGTTTTGAAGAGAAGGTTAATGTGATAACTTTTAATGGATAGCAGTTCAGTCTTTAAATTTTCTTGAAAATCTGAGACTGTTATTCACAGCTACTATTACTAAAGTCGTGTGTGTGTGTGTGTGTGTTGTGTGTGTGTTGTGTGTGTGTGTGCGCGCGTGCGCGCGCATGCACGCGTGTTTCAAGCCAAGGCAATAGTGTGCAATGAAAAAAATGCTGGCCTAGGAATCATGGTTTGTCTTTTGGGGTTCCCACTCTGCCATGAAATATCTGGGAATGAGTTGAACTAGATGAGATGTAAGGTATATTCCTGGCTTTAGAATCCTCTAATAACTTAATTTTATTTTCTTATTTTTTTAAGTTACAAAAACATGCAAATAATATAGCATATAAATTATTCCCATCTTTGTTGCTCTAATGACTGTTTGAAAAGTAGTTTTAGAATGAGTGTTAGAATACTTCATTTCCATCTGAGGATTAAGTAAAGAATATGCATCATAAAATTAGTAGAGAAAACACTTCAGAAGTGCTAGGTAACACAGCATCTCTTGAAAGGTGAGTTGAGCTGTAATGTAATCCCACAAGTTTGTTATTGGGGTGGAAAGTGTGCTTCTGACATTTTTGGTTTAATTAAAGGTCAATTTTGTTAAAGTTTTTTTAAAAAAAGAAAATGTTCTTGTTGCCCTTTGGTGAGAGAATTTTTGAGTGTATGAAAAACATTGTTTTCTTTCTTGAGATATTTAAGAGCATCTTATGAAACACTGGCACAGAGCCAGGCTGAGACAGTTACGTGGAGAACTTAGCAACGTGGTGTCTGGAACGTACGGAGTGTGTTTCTTCAGTGCTGGTCGCTGCTGCTACTCTCGGTGTTATCTCTCTTCTGTCATTTATGTGGCTATTCCTTCTGTCATGGGACTGGGAATGTTTAGGTAGTGTTGTGTTCATTGTAAACTATAATATAGTGTGTAAATTCAGAAGTAAAGCTGTCTTGAAGGAGTTTGTCACTGAAGTGTTATCACTCGGTACCACTAGAAGTTGTGTGGGTATCTGACATCTGCTGGTAGAAGAGGCTTTGATTTTTATTTATTTGGGGTGTTTTTATAATGTGTTTGTGGTGCTAAAATGGAAATTTTTTGAAATGGGTATTTCCCAAATATCAATTTTTTCAGTATACTTCTATTTTAACACAGCTTTATTGAGGTATAATTTACACAACATAACATTTACCTATTTTAAGTGCACAATTTAATGACTTTTAGTAAATATATAGAGTTTTGCAACCATCATCACAATCCAGTTTTAGAATATTTCCATCACCTCAAAAGATACCTATTGCCTGGTTGCAGTCCCTTTTCCTACATCACTAGACTTAACCCTGAGCTGCTTTTTGTCTCTAAAGTTTTGCTTTTGGGACATATGTAAATAGAATCTATATATGCTACCATAGATAGATAGATATAGAGATAGAGATATATAGACATATAGATAAATAGAGAGAGATATATATAGTCTTTTGTGATTGACTTCTTCCATTTAGCATGATTTTAAGGTGCTTTCATATTGTAGTATGTATCAACAATTCATTTCTTTTGTTAGTAAATAGTATTCCATCACTGCTTTTTTACTCCTGTTAGTATTTCTGTTATGTCGTTATTTTAGAATTGGTGAATGGGATTTTGGGTTACAGTATTATTCAGTAGAACTTTTAGTGGTGATGGAAATGTTCTTGCCTGCATCATCCAGTACAATAACCATTCACCACGTAGGTCAGGTACCTGTAATGAACAGTGCAATCTATAATAATAAAAGCGCAATACACTAATTAGACCGGACAGCCAAACAACCTTCCGGTCGTCATACCAGACGAAGCTGCAGCGGCGGGGGCCGAGGCAGAGGCAGTTAGGGGCGATCAGGCAGGCAGGCAAGCAATTAGGGGTGATCTGGCAGGCAGGCACAGTGGTTAGGGGCGATCAGGCAGGCAGAGTGGTTAGGGGCGATCAGGCAGGCAGGTGAGCAGTTAGGGGCCATCAGGCAGGCAGGCAGAGTGGTTAGGGGCGATCAGGCAGGCAGGCGAGTGGTTAGGAGCCAGCAGTCCCGGAATGCGAGAGGGTGCAGACCGGGCTGAGGGCCTCCCCGACCCCCCCGCACGAATTTCGTGCACCAGGCCTCTACTAAAATATAAGAGGTCAGGAGAGTGTAAGGGAGTTATCACTTTACCTAGCCATTTCCTTCTCAAACTGCTACTCATGCCCTCAGCCCTCTAGGCAGAACCTCAGATGGCCTAGGAGCCAGATTGCCTGGGGTCTTGGGCCAGGCAAATAATATCTTGTGTCTGATTAAATGAAAAGAGTTGGCAGACTTGCTTACTGGGGGCTGCTCCTCTAGCTTCCCACACTGCTGTAGGCACCGATTGGGTGGAATTGGCATTGCTGCTTGCTTGTTTGTACTCTTCTTTACTCTGATTAGGGACTTCTTGAAGCAGGTCTAACTTACTATTTTTTACTGAAGTGTCTTATACAATGTCTTACACATAAGAGCAGTTAGTAAATATTTGTTGAATAAACAATTGAGTTATTTTTGTCTCTAATCATGGTTGTCATGATGGTTCAACATAGCACAAAAGTATTTTTTTCTTTAATGAACATTAAAGTAGGTTTGATTTACTTGGTTTTACAGATAAAAACTAACTCCCCCCTGCCACTACTACTACACACATCTTTTTTTTTTATCTTCACTCAAGGATTTTTTTTTTGTTTTATTGATTTTAGAGAGAGGAAGTGAGAGAGAAACATTGAGGTGAGAGAGAAACATCGATCGATTGCCTCTCATATACACCCCAATCAGGATTGGACCCAAAACCTGGGTTTGTACCCTGACCAGAATCAAACCTGTGACCCTTCAGTGCAAGGGATGATGCTCCAACCAACTGAGCCACACTGGCTAGGGCTACCACACACATCTTTTAAATGAAGACTTTTATTCTTAATTTTTGTCAGAACAAAGTTATTTTATAAAAGCCACAGGATATGTTTCATTAATAACATAAACATCATCATGAACTGTGTTTCATCAAAACTATACTTCCTACCCAGAATGTTTAAAGAGAAAGGGAAGCCTCTTTATACTCCGTTCCTCAGCTCTGGCAGCTACCCATCGGGACAAAGGAACAGGATGATGATGCTGGCTTCGGTGCTGGGGAGCGGCCCCCGGGCGGGCCTCTGCTCTGGCCCCTCCTGGGGCCCGCACTCTTGCTCCGGGCCCGCTCCACCTCATCTGCACCACGAAGAGTTGGCACAGGGACACTGCAAGGCTGTCATCTCTTTCTGCAACCAGTCAGCCATCAACATGGCAGCTGAGGAGCCGCCTGTCACCTCACACCGACCATGGTGCTCTGTCCTAGCTTCTCATCTTCTTTCGACTATTAACTTATGGACAGAACCATATCTTACTGTTGTATTTATACCCAGTGCTTAGTATAATGTCTTGTACATGAATATTTGTTGAATGATCTGTTTGAAATAATAGGGTATGGACTAGGGAGCTAGAATGAGTCTTGGTTTTTGATGGTTATTAATAACACACCTAACATTTGCATGGAATGATGTTGCAAAGTATTATTTGAAAATGTGTGTGAAGAGTTAACATAACATTTCCAGTTCTGTGATTTTGTTTTTAATATAGCTGCACATTCAAAACTTTTTTGAGAGTCAGAGAGATTATGTAACTTGGTCAAGAGCTTAGACTCAAACCTGTCTGGGTTGGAAGAGTTCCTTGTAACTACTCTGCCTTGCAGCTTTTCTAATTACGGTGCTAAATTGTGGGGCAAGGCTGCACTGAGTATATTTGGAATCTTCCTGGCTCATTATTGGATTTCAGAATTTTCTTTTGGCATTTACATTATGTTTGGTTAATTGGTAGATAGAACCTTAGTTTCATGATAAATTAAGAGTACTGTGCTCTTACATAATAATATGCTGTTTTAAATGCGACAGTTTGCTGTATACCTTCTGAGGAAATGAGGATGTGTGAAATTATTGTAATTTTTTTTCTAAAGTGTTTTAATCTCAAACTCATTATCTGTAAGGTACTAGCCTGGGGAATTAGGTAGACTATAAAATACTTAAGATGTGTCCTGTTCCTATTGTGAAGATGCCCATAGTCTGCTAGATAGAGGGAAACCTGATTTTTTTAAAAAGTAATTAATAGTAGCAACATAACATTTTATAATGCAATTTCTGATTCATTGGAAATAAATTACAACTATAAGAATTCAGGAACAGGAACAAAATCATTTAGGTTGATCTATGGCTGAAGTAGAGTTTATGGGTGATTCTTAAAGGATATTTAGAATATGGAATAGGTGAGCTCAAGTGATAAAACATTTTCTCTTTTTCTAGGTCTCTAGAAGAAGTATTTAATTGCTAGGTTGCCTGGTTCAGTTTTTTTCCATGGTTACAGCAGAAACATATAAAGGTGTGATTTTTTCCTTTTGAAGTACAGTCTATTTTAACTACTAAAACATCTGTCTTATAAAGAAGTAAGAATGTATAATCTGTTGCTGTAGCTTTCTTTGTATGACATGTAACGAACAGTCTTTTTTTAGCTGATTCCTACTTGCCTGACCATCCTAATATCTCAACCCTTCACAGGTACTGTTAGGAAGACCCTCCAAAGTTCTCTGTTTTCTTTTGCCCCCAGGACTTTGGGTATGTTGTGCCTTCTGCCTGGATTACTGCCCATTTACTTCATTATCTCCCCCTCACCTTTTCAGGCTCAGATTAGATTGTCCTTCACCTTCCAAAAATTGAAATAGATGCCCATTCTGAATATACCCATAGCATCCTGAGTTCACCTAATCTTTTTTTTTTTTTTTTTTTTTTTTTTTTTTTTTTTTTTTTTTTAAATTTTTTTTTTTTTTTTTTTCCTGCCAGAACCCTAGTTAATACATTGCTCTGGGAAAACTATTGAACATATTTCCTAGGGATGTGCCCGCAACCCAGGTACATGCCCCTGACCGGAATCGAACCCGGGACCTCTCAGTCCGCAGGCTGACGCTCTATCCACTGAGCCAAACCGGTTTTGGCCCACCTAATCTTATTGTAATTTCCAATTAACTTTTCACTAGAAAGTAAATAAGCTTCTTGAGGCCAGAAATCTTAACTCCTCCCCCACCCTTCAATTCTGTATCTTCAGTGCACTAATGCGTTTTCAATAAATATTTGTTCAGTAAAAAAAATCTCTTTGGAGTCAGACCAAGCACCTTTTCTTTTAGGGTGTTTACTAAATATTTTCTAACAGATAAGTTTGTTTATTTCATCAATACAGTATATATTGGTGGTTCTGAACTATTTTAACTAAGGTATTATAACCACCTCTGTGAAAATTTTGGTGTACGATGAAGTAGTTTCTGTACAGTGAACTTTCAGGGTATATTTGTTTTCTTAGTATTTTAGATTTATCTTCATGTTCTCCTATTGAGTATGCCTATTAATAATGTTGTACCAACTGTTTTTTGGTGTGTGTGTGAGGGGTGTGTGTTAGGGTTTTGGCTGGTGATAGGGGTTTTAAAGAATTCACAACTGAGAGAAGAGATAGTAAGAGAGAGGGGGTTGATTTTACTTTCCCCAAAGGGGAAAGGGCCAATGCATTGTTAATTAGTACAAGGGCAAGAAAACAAAGGGCAGCCTCCTTTTTTAAGCCCTGACTATAGCTAAGCAACAAGGAAGGAAGGATGGAAGGAGAATTTGGGACCTGAAATTGAGCAGATATCAGGGTGGGGGGCTTGTGGTTTGTTTATTTGTTCTTCAGGAGGCAGCCCTTGAAGATGTCCTAGGAAGGTGTCATATCAGTATTTTTCCAAGCCTGTAAAACATGCTTAGAGCAAAAGTTATGAGGCTTTCCAAAGAGGCTTGTTTGAAGTGCAGTGGGAAAGGAAAGTTTGTACTTATTATCCCTGAGTTGTAAAAACAGCAGGGAGGAGGTATTTGCAAGAATGTAGCCTTGAAAGTAGCTTATCTTGTCTTGCTATTTGAAAAGAGGGGCTTTTTGAATCAGAGGAGCTAACAATCTTTGGGTTTAATTACCAGATACTTCTCATAAATTGTGGAAAGCCATAACAAAGCAAAAGCAAGCCCCGCCCCCGCTCCCTTTTCCTAATAGGTGATCTGTATGTTACATATTTTTTTTGTCCCTTATTCTTTATTGTTTTTGTTTTAGGTCTGTTATAAGCCACATTTATCATATTTTTTAAATTCATTTTGATAACCTGCTTTTGGTAGGTAGTTTTAATCAATTTATATTTATTGCTGACACATTTGAACTTATTTCTACCTTTTTGTTTTTATTCTTTTCTGTTTTTCTTGTCATGTGTCTGCCTTCAGTTAGATGTTCGTTTTTATTATTTTCTGTTTCTTCAGCTTTTTGAATATTGTAAATATTTCTGTTTTTCACAGTTTTTGGTGTACACTATTAAGTTTTTAAGGAACATATTTAATTAAATGTTGCCAATAAAGTCTAGAATTATTTGGTATTTTTTCCTCCTATCTTTATCAAATTCTTAGCATGCTTTAATGATCATCTGAACATTCCCTTATTCATCTTATTCCTTTTAAAAATTTCAGCTTTACACACTTATAAACACTCAGAAATAACCTTTTAAATGATTAATAGTTAACATTTCTATCAACTTCTCTGCTAATTGTTTCTTGTAGCCCATGGGTTGCCTCTGTGTCCACTTTTCTTCTTGATGAACTATAGTTTGTAATAACTCATCAATAGGTGATAAGTTTTCTTAGCCTTTATATGTCTAAAGAATACTTTTTCTTCATTCTTAAATGATGGTTTGGCCACATGTAAAATTCTAGACAGTTATTTTTCCTCAGCTTTTTGAAGATATTTCTCCATTTTCTTCTGACCTCTATAGCAGCTGCTGAGAAGTGTGCTCTCAGTCTGGCATCCCATTGAGGTAATCTGATTTTTTTCCTCTGAAAGCTTTTATTATTGTGTTTTTATTGTTGATAGTATGCAATTTCTCTACAATGCATCTATGTGTATTCATGTTTATACACTCTAATACTTTTCTTTTCTGTTTAAACTTTTATCAAGTTATTATTTGCCAGAAAGCATAAGCTCAGTTCACTTTTATGTATACATATATTCAGCTAGAGCAAGATATAGAATATTTCCAACAAGCTGCAAGGCTCCCGTGCCCCCTCCCAGTCTATACACCATAGATAGCCATATTCTAAACTCATTCAGGACTCTCATTTTGAGGGTACAAGTCTCTTCATTTCTGAGAAATTCTCAGTAGTTATTTTTTCATATATTGTATTGCTTCTCCACCATTCCCTCCAGTCTCTTCCCTTGGAACTCCATTAAACAAACATTGCAACCTCAATCTATGTCTAATGCCTCCTTTCTATTTTTTATCTTCTTGTCTGCCTGTGTTAAGTTCCAGGTAGTTCTTATGCTATCTATAATTGACCAGCTCACTTCACTATGTTCATCTAGAATACACCCCATCGATTGTTTCTTTTTATTTCACTGACTATATTTTTCATTTTCAAGATTTGTAATTAGTGTTTTCATTCTACCTGATACTATTTTATTTCTGTACATTATTATTTTTTCTATCTCTTGTTTTTGTGATGGGTCTTTTTTTTTCTTTTATATCTCTGAACATCCTCAAGATACTTATTTTAAAATCTTTGGTGGGTCTCACTGAACGAATTGCATCTGAAATGAGTTTCTGTTGCTATTATTGATTTTATGGTTTTTCTTTCTTAGCATTAAATTCCTTCATGTTTTAGAACTTTGTTTTGCAACTTACTTTTGAGTGAAAGGTTTTGTGTTTTAATGTCTTCCTACCTGTCCCCTCTCTTCCCTTCCTCCATCCTCCAATCAGGGATTTTGCTATTGATATTAGAGATATTAGCAGGTATAGTAGTGGAGCCAGAAGGTGGCTTGGCTCTGTTCCTGGTATTGAGGCAGAGTTTTTGTTCACCCATCTTCCAAGACCCACAGTTCTCCTTAAAGCCACAGTCCTAGTCGGCAGGCGATGATCACCTCTGTTATCAGCATTCTATTATTATGAGTAGAGAAACCCTGACCCAGACCTAGCTTTAAGTTGAGAGTCTGATTCAAGTCCCCTGGCTTCATGAGGCCACTTTTAGTTCCCTTTACTCTAAGAGCAACTACTACACTTTACCCCCAATCTGCTTCTAGATCTAGAAACCAGCCAGTCAGGACCTGCTGAACATTTTTGAGTTTCCCTATTGTTTCTGTTGCACAGAAATGGTTCTTATTTGACCTCATTGTATCTTTGATTATCTCTCTTTTTGCTTAATATGTTTTGTACATTTATGCTCTGTAGTGCCATCAGATTTTCTGAACTCAACCTATGATGTTAACCCAGAAGTGCTATTAATTGTAAAACTTTTCTCTTCATGGATTAATAGTCAAATTATATTATAAAGGAAGGAATATGGGGTCTGGAATTGATTTGTTCAGAGGTGGATGCGCAACCATTGCTATTCACTGTATATTCATATATACCCTTACACACACACACGCAAACACTCATACATACATGATGAGAATTACTTGTAATTCCACACCCTAGAAATAAACACTGAATATTTTGGTATTTATTATTCATGTTTTACAAACATATACACACACCAACTCACATACTAAAATTCATATTTTAAAAAACAAAACAAACCCAGTCTTGTTTTGTAGGTGAAGCTGTGAGTGCTGGAGATGCCTTATGTGAAATAGAGACCGACAAAGCTGTGGTTACCTTAGATGCAAGTGATGATGGCATTTTGGCCAAAATAGTGGTAAGTTTTTATTTTGATTGCTTACAACAGATGAAGATTTCTTAAACGTTAAGTTCCTTGAAATAAAGTTATCTTTTATTTTTACCTCTTTATTTATAGTGTTCTACTATTTGCTGCATAATACATTTTAAATTCAGATGTATAAAATATTTTAGTGGTAAGATTTAGTAATAGCCCGTGATGATCAGACCACAGAGAACTGTTTCAACCTCAACAATAGTACTTGGTGTTTGGGTTTTCTAGTGGGGAATGAGAAGCATTCTGGCCTGAGGGCTGAGAGAAGGCTATTTGAGATGGAATTTGAAAACAAAGCAATAGGGTAAAGCTTAGAAATAGCAATTTCGAAGTTTATAGTTGGTAAAATAAAAAAGAAGGAATGTTTTACTCTTATCTCAAGAGAATGATAAATCCTATCTTTATTGCTCCCTGGGATGCCCAGGACTGCAGGTGTATAAAGCTGTCATCTGCTCAGCTCCTTCCTCTAGACAAGACTGTTTTAAGATGTCCTGGGAAGTCTTGTCCATAGGTTTCCTAGTCACACTCACTGACCATTCTTACTCATTCTCACAATTTAGACACTTTTATAATTTAAAATACATATTTATATAAAAATGTAGGTATAGAACAGTGATGGCGAACCTTTTGAGCTTGGCGTGTCAGCATTTTGAAAAATTCAAACTTAACTCTGGTGCCGTGTCACATATAGAAATGTTTTGATGTTTGCAACCATAGTAAAACAAAGATTTATATTTTTGATATTTATTTTATATATTTAAATGCCATGTAACAAAGAAAAATCAACCAAGAAAATGAGTTCGCATGTCACCTCTGACACGCGTGTCATAGGTTCGCCATCACTGGTATAGAATATTTCACATACTTGAATATAATTGAGTTGACAGTCTTTTCTGTTGATCGTATATGTTCTGTTCCATGAGCATTTTTATGGAAAATATGCTTGTGGATCCAGCAAGACCAGTCATTTCCTTTAAATCTAAATCTATATCCTATATAATAAAGATATAATATGCAAATGGTCGTTACACTATCACGGATGAGCAGAAGGGTGGGGCAGTGAGCTACAAGCGCTGCTCACACCCGCTGCCAGCGCCCAGCACTGGCCCCAATCACTCGGCGCCATCAGCAGGTGAGAGCAGTGGTTGCCGGCCTCGATCGCCCCTCAGGGCTTCTCCATCTCCCCCTGCTCCTGATGGACAATTGGGGCTGGCAGCCAACTCTCACACCCATTGCCAGTGACGGCCCCACTCACACCCACTTCCAGCGCTGGCTGCAGGTGCAAGCGGGGCTGGTGCCATCAGTGTGTGTGAGTGGCAGTGGCAGGAGTGGGGCTGCCGGCATACAGAATACTGGGGTCAGCGGCAGGAGGGGCCGGGCAGGGGCGTGAAGGATGGGCCTAGACCTGCCTCTGTGCCCATCGCAGCCTCTCGGCCCACAGTTCCTTTCAAGGTGCACGAATTTGTGCACTGGGGCCCTAATACATATATATATATATATATGGCTAATATGCAAAGTGTCCCCTTGGGAGTTCAACCGGGAGTTC
The DNA here is from genome assembly GCF_000412655.1 of Myotis brandtii. NCBI lineage: Eukaryota > Metazoa > Chordata > Mammalia > Chiroptera > Vespertilionidae > Myotis > Myotis brandtii. The sequence continues at coordinate 5,839,179 of NW_005356944.1, forward strand.
AGTCGCTCGCTATGACATGCACTGATCACCAGGGGGCAGCATGGAATGAAGGGAGGCCCCTGCTGGCAGCAGGAAAGCCCTGATTGGCCTGATTGCCAGCCAGGCCTAGGGACTCTACCCATGCATAAATTTCGTGCACCAGGCCTCTAGTTTAAATATATGCAGTTGTTTAATAAAAACATTTCTAAAAGCTTTTCTAAAAGAAAGGATTTGCTGAGCCAAATGCTAGCCAGAAAAAGAGCCAGGTCCTATGGCAGAAAGTCTGAACCCCCAGCAGCAGTGCTGGACGAAGACATGACAGCTGTCCTGGAGTTGAAGGACAAACAGTTTGGGGAAGAAGATATACATTGTTTTGAAAGAATTTGCATTGGCTGTAGATAAAGGGGGTGGGGTACAGTCTAGAAGAGCTAGTTCTGAGCTAAATACATAGTCCCTAAGGAAGAAGTGTTTGTTCCTGTGGATTGGTTGTGGGTCACAGTCCAGAAAGTTCTAGCATAAGCAAGAAGCGGAGGCACCGGTGTTGGGCTATTTGGCTATTCTCTTTAAATAATCCCAGAAATAGTCACCTTGAAGTTCAGTCAGTTTCAGTGCACACTCAGGAATGGAAGCAGTCTTTTGTTGGTTTTGCCCGGCAGTAACCTCTCCTGTTTCTTCCTTCCACCCTCAGGCCAGTCAGGTTATTTAGCTCATCTCCACTAACCATTGCACATGCTCCTCAGTACTCACTTAGCAGTTCTGAAGTGTTCTACTTTTAAACAGAAATATATTTAAATAATTGTTAAACTTACTGATTATATTTTAATATCAGAATCAAAACACTGTATTTACTAGAACTTAAGTGTAATGAACCCCCTTACACAGTTTCCCTGTTGGAAATACTGCTGATGTTACTGTGTCTCTTGACTTCACCTACTGTCCTTGGGTACATGGATGAGGGTAGGTGGCTGTTTTGCAGGTGATTTAGGTCAGCCTACGGAGATGTCTCTGGTTAAAAGGCCCTTACTGGGTTCATGTCTTGGGACAGAATTCAGCCTCTGAGTATTGTGGGAAAATAGTTTACCACCTTTGTCAGAAGCCTTACCACCTTTGTTTCATATTTTGCTCTTTACTCTTCGGTTCTTCCAGCCTTATTGATACTGGGCCTTAAGGCGTGAATTTCCAGCCTCGGCCAAAGGATACTCCTCTGCAGTCCAGTCTTGATCCATGTTGAGTATATTTTTTATTTTAAAAATCAGTAACTTGCCCTAGGTGGTTTTGCTCAGTGGATAGAGCGTTGGCCTGCAGACTGAGGCTCCCAAGTTTGATTCCAGTCAAGGGCACATGCCCCAGTTGTGGGCTCGATCCCCAGTGTGAGGCATGCAGGAGGCAGCTGATCAATGATTCTCTCTCATCATTGATGTTTCTATCTCTCTGTCCCTCTCCCTTCCTCTCTGAAATCAATAAAAATATATTTTAAAAATAATAATAAAAAAATCAAAAACTTGAAAATACCAACACCATAGTAGTAGTAGTAATAATAATAATAATAACAACATCTCTTATATTTATGTAGTGGTTACTAGATGTCTGGCACTGTTTTGTATCTTATTTCAAAGTCATTTATTCCTCATGACAATTCTGAGTAGCTACTCTTATTATTTCCGTTACAGATGAAGAAAGTCATGGTGAGACAACTTTCTAAGGTCACCTAACTAGCAAGTAGCAGAGCCAGAATGAAAACTGAAGGAGCCCCTAAAAGACTGGAGGGAAGGCTAATACATTAAATGACAGGTTCCAGATCCAATATTTCAGTATTAATCAGCAGTTTTATCAGGACTAAGTATAAAAATCCTACACTTCATATTAAGAGATCAGTGGCACAAGAGTAGGAGAGAATTTTATCCAGTAAGCAGGTGTGTGGAAAAAGAACTGGCTGATTGAAGTGTCCTGGAACTCCAAATGCTCTGGTGGAGTGGAGCCGTCCCAGTGCTAGCCCAGAGGGAGCAGTAACAAAGGCCACCTTGTTTGGTTTCTAAGCACTTTGGAAAGAGCAGTATTTACTCTTCTCTTACCGAGTCTGCACCAATTTTAAACATTTGCCGACTACAACATAAGCACACTAGTCTATAGGAAGCTAGCACACTTGTAAAAGTTCTCTTATTTCTCAGGGAATAAAGAAAGCCAGAGAAATGATCTTAACTTCACTTAGTGATTTCCATGACTTTAAATGGAACTCTAATAGATATTATTTTAACTTCTGTTATATATTCAAGTTGTGTAGTAGCATACACTTGTCCAGCATATTTGGGTATCATGCTTCATGGTGTCATTTTTTAATGGGAAAAAAAAATGTGAGTAGTTAAAAATAAATTTTATTTGATTTTTAGATGTGATAAATGTTGAAATGATACTAAATACTTATTGCCTACTTGTGAAGGTATCCGTTGGTAGGGTATTATGGGAACCATTTGTATGATTTATCATAAATAAAACAGATGAGGTGTCAGTTTTAGATTTAATATCATGTCTGATTCAAATGTTAGAAATCTATAGATATTTTTCCAATACAACTTTCCTATTTATTAAAAAATACTTTGCATTGGAGTGATGTTCTTTGCACTTGAATATTGATCCTATTTCTGGTTCAGTTTCGATAGGAATTATCATCAAGTGGACTTTATATCACTTAGTGCTTTTTTCTATCAAGTTTTAAAGAATATTAGTCATTTTACTTTGTGATTCTTAGTTAGCAATTCATAAGCAAATAATTAGACATTTTTAGAAGACGCAAAAAATAACCTAATAATTCTTAACTCATCATTTTGACGTAGTAAGGACAAACGAGCAGTCCAAAGAAGTAAAACTATTTAGTATGTGACAAAGAACTAAAAAAAAAGGTGTTCTTGGGTTTCTTAGTATTTTTTCACAGCTTGCAGTTCTTTAAACGTTCTTACTGAGTTTTAAATACCCATTTCTTATATATATTTTGCCTTATCAAAGCATTGTTCTGTTTCTTCTCCATCAGTAATTAGTAAATTAGAAAGTGTCCTTACTCCTGGGACTTAAGCCCTATTCTTTTAGGAATAGTGCACATATTGATCAGCGTAAAAATTAGAATCTCTCAGAAATGTCAGCCTCATTTTAGGAGTTATGCTTTTACTTATAATTACTATGTTAGTGAACATCCTGCAGCCTGTCATTCAGTTATTCATTAAATTACATCTGAAATGAACCTTACTTATAGTAATTGAAAGGGAATAATAGAAAATGTTAAAGGAATGACATTTTCTTCTATTACTGAACTTACAAAATATTGTCATTTGAAGGTTCTCAAGGGACTTTTTAAAAATAAGTAAATAAGAAATTTTTTAAATAAATTAATGCTACTGAAACGTTTAAAATATATTTAGCTCAAGCTTTATCTTCAATATTACACTTTTAATTGGCATTGTCTGTGGAAATGTGTTTGGTTAGTTGAGACACCACCATGTTTCTGATGTACTTATAAAAAATTCATGCGGTTTTATTTCTCAGGTTTGTAAATAGATATGTAGAAAAAGGTGGGAACTACACTTAACATTAACCAGAGTTGTTAACCAATTCTATCTATACAGTGGGATGTTCTTTTTTTCTAGATTAAGCTTACTGAAAATATTTTTTCATTGAATTAATTTTAGTAAAATAAATAAGACCTATTGGGGGAATTAATCTCTTATGAGTTCTTAGAATTCCCTAAGCCATTATATAGAACTCTGAGAAAGACCAACAGTTGAGATATATAACCACAGTTTTTTGTTTGGGATTTGTACGGATTGAATCAGAAGGAAGATGGTCATAAATATGTCTCATATATTTAAAGGCTGTCAGAAAAAAGGGAGATTCTAGATTTTCCCTTTATTTCAGGAAATAGCATTAGTAACTGGGAGGGGAAAAGTGGTAAAGGAAGGTATTAGTGGGGGAAGGAAGGAAAGGAAGGTCATGAGTGGGAAGAGGAGGCAGGCTGTCTTGGAAACAGATGTTAGCTCAAATTAACTGATCTTTCTAACTGGCACAGAAACATCCAACAAAGGAATAAGCTTATTCATGAGGTCGTGAGCCTTTCCATCTCTGCAGTTACTTTCTTTTTAAAATATAGGTTGAAGAAGGATCTAAAAATATACGGCTAGGTTCACTAATTGGTTTGCTAGTTGAAGAAGGAGAAGATTGGAAACATGTTGAAATTCCCAAAGACGTAGGTCCCCCAGCAGCCGCTTCACAGCCCTCAGCGCCTCGCCCCTCCCCAGGGCCACCGACTCCTGTGCTTCTCAAAAAGGAACAGTCACCAGGGACATTGCAGTGAGTATGTTTATTGGAACGAACCACGTGAAAAGTAGAAGCTTTCTCCTTGTGAATATTTGCTCTTTTTAAAATAATATTTTGGAATAGTAACTAACTAAATTTGTGTGAAAATGTGTTGATAGTAATAGAAACAAGATTAGAGCAGATTAACTTATTTGTAACTGTCTATTTTAGCTTTATGTTTTTATTTTTTTAATGATCAGAAAAACTTTAGGGTATATGAATCAAATAGGAGTATTAATTGATCCCACTAATCTTCATGTTTTCTTCTTAGGCTCCGTTTAAGTCCAGCTGCCCGTAATATTCTGGCAAAACACAAACTGGATGCTAGCCAGGGCACAGCCACTGGCCCTCGGGGGATCTTCACCAAAGAGTATGTGTGTGCTTTTCGTAATAACCAATTTCATTACTTATCATGATCATTATTTTCTCCAAGTATTTAAAGAAGAGCTTATTCAAGCTATGAATTAAAAGAAAGTACACTGTTCCTTTGTGTTTTTAATTGCTTTTGTCTGAATAAAATTGTATGCTATGCAAGGGTTGTTTTCTGAATAATTGCAGCATTACTGAAGAACAGTTCTAATTTGGTAACTAAGTGAGATCCTTGGAAATGGTGATAAATGCAGAAAATTAGAGTTCAGGAGAGTGAAACTGTGTTGTTTGACGCTTGTATAAAATAAACATGCAATCACATTTAAATTTCTAAAACATGGAAATACACTTTTAAAAACAATTTTATTCTTATCTGTTTGGATTTTATTCACTTGTATGAATCAAAGTAATTTCCAGATACAGTTGGGTCTCTTTTTAGATTTTCTTTTCTATTTTGTCTATGTTTTTTTAATACCACACTCTTAATTCTTCCAAATGAATTTTAAACAATTCGTCTAGCCCCCTGGCAGGGTTTGGCAGGGGAACCATGGTGTTTGTATTGGGATTGTGTCACATTTTAAATTAACTTAGAAAGAACTGGCATCTTTATGATGTTGAGTCTTCCAAGAACACTGATATATCTTTCCATTTGTTTAAATTTTGTCTTTCAAGAGTGTATTACAATAGACAGTCCCTCATCTATTGAAATTTATTCTAGTGGGGAAGACAAAGATTAGTCACATAGGCATATAAACCTAATATAAGACTGCTGTAGTTATATGTGCCACATTTCTATTGGCAGTTACAGTAAAATTTTTAAATTGAGTTAATGTTTTAAAGCAATATGCTTATTTAAAGAATCAAAGGCTTGACATATTTAGTAATTTCACTTTATCCTTTTAAAAAACAAAGATACCTTTATTTTACATAGTAATACAATGGCAAGTTTATTACTAGTCTATTTTTTTATCCTAAATGATGTAGGTTAGGTTTATTACATTAGGTTGTGCTGATAGCCTATTGAGCAAAATTAACAGTGGTGTGATTTTTGCCATAAACAAGGTAATTAACACTAAATAGTGATTTAGTAAATATCCTAATGAAAGTCATAGGCACAATAAACTTCATAATTTCTGAGTGTGAAAATTATTTCACAAGTATAAAGAATGAGGGTATGGTTTAATTTATGAATTGCTCATATTACAAATGATAGCCCCCCTCCCCCCGGGAGAGAAAAGACTAATTTCCTTTTTTAAAATAACTATCTATAGCCAGTATGTTAATAAATTTCTAATTCTTTGGTTTTTGAAACTGTACAATTATTGTACTGATTGGACAAATAATATGAATCAGCAGACAAGATTCATTTGTCTAGATCAAATAATTCCTTTTGCATTATATATTTCTGACATGTATATATTTCTGTATCTTCCCTCCACATCTCCCTTCCATTTTTCTAAAGGTTTTATTATAGTTCTTATTTCTCATCATGGTTATCTAATCCCCTCTTATCTCCAGGGATGCTGTCAAGCTTGTCCAGTTGAAACAGACGGGCAAGATCATGGAATCCAGACCGACCCCAGCCCCTCCTGTAACTCCCACTGCACCTTTGCCGGCACAGGCCCCAGCCCCGCCATCTTATCCCCGGCCCATGGTCCCACCAGTTTCAACTCCTGGACAACCTAACATAGCGGTAATGTCATCTAAGGAGATTTTTATTTTTCAGATTTAAGTGGGAAAGAAAATAAGCACCATTGCTGTATGTTTTACAAGTACTTTTTGCAATCTATTTTAGTAGCAGCTAAAGGCGATAAAGACAAAACTCTTCAAGTGCTTTGTTTGCAGAGTTCCTATCGCAAACCAAATTTATTTGTACAGTACTGACTTCCAAAAGGAACACCAGAATTATGATTCCATTCAAATTTACTACAAGTTCCACAACTTCAGTACCATGTACATGCTCTGTAATCCCGATACTTTGCATGTCTTGTTTAGCTAATAATTAGTGGCTGACATTTGCACCCTTTTGTGGACATGTTTTAATTTTTGACTAAGGAAATTGATAGGCTCACTATGACAAACACACAGACTAATCACGTTTTCTTCTGAGGTATATGCAGTGTAACAGTCTTTTTGTTTTCAAATTGCTCCATTTTGCCTCTCTTCCTTTCCTAGGTTTCATGTCATTTCCTCCCATCAGAAGAAATGCAGAATAATCAGGCTTATTTAAAATTGAATGGGCCCTCAAAATATTAACAGGCGGACAGAGAGACAAACCTTTGCTACGTTTTCTAATGGGGAGATATATTTACTATAATATTTTAGAAGAATTGAAAATAGTACAAGTTTCATAGGAAACAGATTTTTTTTTACTGTACATTAATGACATGACTACATATACAAAAATTTTAAGTGTAATCAAATCTTAATTTCTTTAAAACCTAAGTTATTCAGATTAGAAAGATAAACCTCACTTTCAAATTCTTACAGTCTATAGAGAGCATTTACAGTAGGTCCTCGGGTTACGTCAGAGATCCATTCCTACCATGCAACGTAACACGATTTTCGCCATGAGTCGGAACCCACCTACATAAACACCTACGTCACTCACATGGAAAACATACACAGCAGTAATGAAGTGAAACAGTAAAAAAAATTTTAAAGAAAGATAACAATTCCGGACCTTTACTTGTGGTAAATAAATAATAAAAAACATAAAGCACATATGTACATACGTCGAAATGACGGAACTTTTTTTAAAATATATAAATAAATGGGAGATGGCGACGTAACCAAGAAACGGCGTACGTCAAGTCCGACGTAACCCGAGAACTGTCTATTCTGTTTGATCAAGTACTTTGTTAACCTAAAATGTTTAATTCTGTAAGAGAGCATTTATCAAAAAGGAAATCAGCTGTACTTTCTGCTTCTGTATTATCCTGAAGTGATTGTAACCCAATCCCAGGATGATGTAAAGGACAAGGAAGGAATTAGATGTAATTTAAGTCCCATGCTTTTGTTAGAAGTTCAAGGAACAGAATGGAAAGGCTACAATAAAGTTACAGGAAGATTTTATTGCTCATTCATACTCCATATTTTGAATTTCTAGGATATAAGGTATTCATGTGATTTAAAAAAAAATAACAAACTGAAATACAAATAATTTGATAGATTATCCAGTATATTGGCTTATCTTTTTCTACTTTATGCCATTTTTAAAATATGTTTTTATTGATTTCAGAGAGGAAGAGAGAGATAGAAACATCAATGATGAGAAAGAATCATTGATTGGCTGCCTCCTGCACTCCCCCTTCTAGAGATCAAGTCTGTAACCCAGGCATGTGCCCTTGGCTGGAATTGAATCTGGGACCCTTTAGTCTGCAGGCTTATGTGCTACCTACTGAGCCAAACCAGCTAGGGCTACTTTATGCCATTTTTATAAATAAAAATTGCTTTTAGTTTTGTTGATTTATTGGCTGCTTTGAGTATTATTAACACGTTAAGCGCCAAGCCTGTTTTGTCTTCCTTTCCGTTTTGCCCGTGATATCCGATATCACCGATATGCTGGCGGCACCAGTGACTGACCGGTCTGGATGGAAAGTATAGTGTCAGTCACCGGTGACTGACATAGTGCTTAATGTGTTAAGAAACTAGAAGCCCAGTGCACAAAATTCATGCACGGGTATGGTACCTAGGCCTGGCCGGCAATCAGGGCTGATCGGGGCCTTCTGGCTGCCAGCTGGGGCTTCCCTTTCCTGGCTGCCAGCTGCTGGCTGGGGCCTTTCTTCATTCCACACCGCCCCCCTGGTGGTCAGCACATGTCATAGCGAACAATCAAACTCCCAAAAGGACACTTTGCATATTAGCCTTTTATACATATAGATGATGTTTATAACAAAAATTGCTTATAGGTGGTACCTCTGGGGTGTGTGTGTGTGTGTGTGTGTGTGTGTGTGTATACATGTGCATGCACACACACATCCATGAGGAATTTTTCATGATTTGTTAGATATTTTAAAATCATCTCAAACATAGTAACATAAGTCTCATTCATAACTGAAACTTGAATTTTTCCACTTTCTTCTACACTCATATACTACAAAGTTTTTTTCTACAGTTTTACACTCCTCAGGTTTCTTACATTTTTCTTATACTAAGACTTTTTTTTTTAATCTTAGAGAAAGCAAGAGAGAGAGAAAGACTTCGATGTGAGAGAAACATTGATGGATTGTCTCCTGTACATGCCTTGACCAGGCATTAAGCCTGCCACCTTTTGGTATACAGGAAGACATTCTAACCAACTGAGCCACACTGGCTAGGGCAATAAGAATTTTTCATAGTACTTTTTCTGTATTAATCTTTAATTATTATTATAAGTAACTGAGACCTGATTTCTGTTATGAAATTTATTTTTCCCCTTTCATTTTACATGGTTTAAAGGACAAATTTCTATTCCTGTGCAGGGCACATTCACTGAAATCCCAGCTAGCAATATTCGAAGAGTTATTGCCAAAAGGCTAACTGAATCTAAAAGTACTGTACCTCATGCATATGCTACTGCTGATTGTGACGTTGGAGCTGTTTTAAAAGTTAGACAAAAACTGGTCAAAGGTTAGTAAAGTTGAATTTACTTAATGCAATACGCATGTTAACTATCATAAAATCCTTTATAAAATCCACATTGTGTAGCTTTTTATTTCAATTTCATCATCTTGGAATATATTAGTGCTAAACAATTGGTTTATTTCTTATAAGAAATAAATTGATTCCATAGTATTGCGTAAATCATACTTTTTGATATGATACTAAAATAAAGCTATCCTTAGCATTTTAGAAAATATAAAATTTAAAACTGGTTTTAGATTATAAATATGTCTTATGTATCAGTTTTCTTGATACAAGTTTTAATTTTTTAATTTCTTCTTCAAAGTGCATTTTAGGTTATTAAATTTGTAATGTTTCTCCCAAAAATCAATTAAAGCTCAGGTTGCTGAGACATAAGAATTTTTAGCATAAACTAATGTATCATTTATTTCCAATTTGTATGGCTCTTATTTCTTTTTTTTTCTTTTTTTTTTTAAATATATTTTATTGATTTTTTTTTACAGAGAGGAAGCGAGAGGGATAGAGAGTTAGAAACATCGATCAGTTGCCTCCTGCACACTCCCTACTGGGGTTGTGCCCGTAACCAAGGTACATGCCCTTGACCGGAATCGAACCTGGGACCCTTGAGTCTGCAGGCTGACGCTCTATCCACTGAGCCAAACCGGTTAGGGCGACTCTTATTTCATTTTTTTGCCTTATTGCGCTGTTGAGGACCTCTCTCACATGACAAATATAAGTAGTAAAAGCAGACATTCTCACCTCATTCTTGATCTTGGGAGAAAGTATTCAGTCTTTAATATTAGCTGTAGGTTTTTGTAGATTTCCTTTTTCAGACTGAAATTCACATTTGGATGGATGTTGAATTTTGTCAAATGCTTTTTGTGTATCTTTTGAGATAACCTTTCCTTTTCCTGCCTATTAATATGGTGAATTTTACTGATTTCCAAATGTTGAATCAACCTTGTTTATATGAGTGATTACTTGTAATGAGTGAATAAAACTCATTTAGTCATTAATTTTTTCATACTTGCTTGATTCCATTTTCTAAAATTTTGCTAAGAATCTTTACACTTATGTACATGAGGAAATTCTGACCTGTAAGCATTGGAAATCCATTTTTATTTCTATTCCTAAAGGGATTTTAAAGAAACAGAAAAGTTGTATGTTTCTGAAAATCTGAATTAGAAGAGCTGTGAATTAAATGAGCAGCTGACAGTTACCATGACAGTTTGGCAGTATTTATGTTTATGGTAATTCATCTGCTCTCTTTCTGAAAGCTTCAGCATGCCTTTGGAATGAGGTCTTGTTCACACAAAATTCCATGATACTATAATAACAGGACTTGTGATTCCTGCCACATATCATTGACTAGATCTTGATCTTCTAGAAGCTCTTGCAATAAAGAATCAAGTGTAGTTTACATTTTCCAACACTTCCATACCCACTGGGAAAAGCAAGAGTATAAATCAAATGCTTGGGTTATAGCAGCTCTGTGGGGAGGGAGAGGACCTCAGCTTTATCTTAAAATCATCATGTGGAAGGAAATTAATTCAAATGGACTCACCATAAAATTGGACAGAAAACTTCATTTTACTTATTACACCAGGACGTACACCAGCATTGTCTCATCTTTGGCATTTGCTGTATCCTGTTTTGTTAAGTTAAAAAGCAGATCTTATCTAATGCAGTGGTCCAAAATTTTTGTTGTATGCCCCATTAGTGAAAAAATTTTGAATATCCCCGAGATATATATTTATTTTATGAAGTGACTATGTGTACCACAGTTCTAATACAGTCAGTATATTTTAAAGCATATGCAGAAAAAGGACATTTGAAAAGGATGAGGAAAAAATGAATCATCATGTTTATATACTACTACATCTTAGACCATTTGTCTCTTCAGAGACATAGGAGTTGATTTTCTTTCTGCAAGTTCTTGTGTATCATATCTGAGCAATTTAAAAGAATTACAATCAAGGCCCAGAAATAAACTTTTTATGGTTAATACTCGTTGTTCAGGACCTCATATAATACAAGTTTTTCTTATCAGGGAATCTTATTGAATAAGCAAACAAATAAAACCTGTCATGTTTTTTATCATTGCTTATCAGTGTAGTAATTTACAAGTTTGAAATCCTAATGGTCAATGTTAAAGTTTATTATGAATGTTAATTTTAGTTTGCTTGTTTTTCTTTCAGATGACATTAAAGTGTCAGTAAATGATTTTATCATCAAGGCAGCAGCTGTTACCCTTAAAGTAAGTAGCAAATCCCAATAATTTTGACTCTAAAGTAATCTCACATCTTTGGATTTTTATAGATAAACAAGGAGAAATTTCATGCCATAAACTAAATAAGGATGTTAAGAGATAGAGCAAATTAAGATTATATACAGTAACTAGTAGCCCATCACGCAATATTGCGCGCAGTAGGCTGCCCACTGCTTCCGCAGGAGCCAACAGGAACCGCAGCGCACTGCCAGGAGCCGCGCTGCTTCTGCGGGAGCCGGGAGGGACCTGCACCAATTCCACGGGAGGTGGGAGGGACCTACGCTGCTTCCGCGGGAGGCGGGCCCGCAGTCTCCTCTCCAGGCCTGCGCTCGGCCGCAGAAGCTGCGGGCCGGCCCCCTTGTCCCTGTCCATGTCTGCTCCGGCTCCAGGTGGCCAGCCCGAGCCGGGCGCAGTGATGAAGCAAGCATTCCGACAGGCCGCTCACGCTGCCCGCTCTTAGCGTCCACCTCCCCCCAGGACTGGGGGACTCTGGTGGGGCTGAGAGGACTGGGTGCTGCCATCTTGTAGCTATGGGTGCCACCATCTTTGTGACAGAGTGATGGTTAATTTGCATATTACCCTTTTATTAGATAGGATCAAACTCTTGTTTTTAAGTCACAAGCACTATAATTTTATTGCTAAAATCATTCTATCATTTAATCTTCCTCGGTCTTACAGATGAAGAAACAGAATCAAAAGGGCTTACAACTAATTAATTATAGCAGAATAATGACCATTTATTCAGCAAATACTAATTAGCCCTCCCTGTCTTGTGCTAAATACATCCCAGGCCTTAGAAATATGGTTGTGAACAAAAGCCTACATATTTTCTGTTCTCATGGGGCTTACGTTCTGGTTGAAAGAGACAAGCAAATGCTAAATATCAGATAGTGAAAGTGCTCAGGTGAAAAAGAAAGCAAGTTCAGGAACAAAATCACTTGTTTTCAAAAGCAAGGACTCTCTAGCAAGGTGATAATGAGACAAAGCCTGCAAGAAGACAGGGAGGGAGCCAAGTAGGTATGAGCTAGAAGATTATTCCAGACAGGCATGGAGTTTCCCATGTCTAAGATTGGGAAAATCGGAGAGGAGTCGATTTGCAGCAGGAAATCTCGAGTTTGTGTTTGGACCATGTGTATTAAGTTTCAGAAGCCTAACGGTGTTCTGGTGGAGTGGCAAGAAGGGAGGTGGTCTGACTAGAGATGTAAATCTGAACCCCAGGCTGCCTGACTAGCTGCTCAGCACCGTCTACTATCATGCCTTCTTTGTGGAATGAGGCTGCTTTTCTGTATCGCTGCTGAGTAAGTGCTATATTGAAAGTACATTTACAGAGAATGTATTTTTGCTTCTTAAACAGTTAAATAATTGAGAATGTATAGGCATGCCTGTTCAGCTGTTCATGTCGAAATGTTCATATGTCTTTGACCAAATAATATTTTGAATTATTAATGATTTTCTAAGTATGAGTTATTCTTTTTTTTTTTAATATTTTTTATTGATTTTTTACAGAGAGGAAGGAAGAGAGATAGAGAGTTAGAAACATCAATGAGAGAGAAATATCGATCAGCTGCCTCCTGCACACCCCCCACTGGGGATGTCCTCGCAACCAAGGTACATGCCCTTGACCGGAATCGAACCTGGGACCTTTCAGTCCGCAGGCCGACGCTCTATCCACTGAGCCAAACCGGTTTCGGCGGTATGAGTTATTCTTGCCCTCCTTGAGTGGTCATTAGCTGTTTGTCAATTTCATTTCATAATTTTGTATCAGGAGCCATAGTAATTGTAATTTAAATTTTGTGCTAGCTTTTTCAGGCTTTTTCTTTTCTTTTTTAAGTAAATGGATTCATCAGAATGGATTTGGGAGCTTTTTTCCCTTCCCTTTCTCTGTGATTCTTTTAATATTGTGAAGCTTTTAATTTCTTGAAGTTTTATAGAATTTAGTAAACATATCTGAGTTCTGTTTTGAAGTGGGAGCATTGCCAACTTTCTCATTCCCCCCCATAATTATTGAGCTGTTTAATTTTCAGCCTTTTCTTGAATCAGTCTTGGAAGCGTATATATTCTCAGAAAATCATTTATTTCATCTAAATTCCCAAACTTATTAGCCTAGAGCAGTGGTCGGCAAACTCATTAGTCAACAGAGCCAAATATCAACAGTACAACAATTGCAATTTCTTTTGAAAGCCAAATTTTTTAAACTTAAACTATATAGGTAGGTGCATTGTTATTAACTTAATTAGGGTACTCCTAAGCTGGCCTTTGCTAAAAACGTCCTTAATCTGATGGAGGTAGGTTCGCTGAGGAGGTCGACTTCCAACTCTCCCATCCACACTCGTCTTGTATACTTGTTTCGTCTATCACTAGCACTAACCACTGCACAATGAGACTGCTGACCGACTGGCTCACTCAACTTGTGCATGAATCGCGCACGCCTCCCCCGTGTTGCATATCCCGCGGCCCACCTGAGCCGCGTCTCCCGTTGCCCGACCTACTGACCGACACCCCCCACTTCTTCTAATGCCACTTCTTCAAAATAGACTCGCCCAGGCCGAAAACCGACTTCTGCGCATGGGCCACAAAGTTTCAATCGTACTGTACGTGCGCGCCTGCACGTGGTATTTTGTGGAAGAGCCACATTCAAGGGGCCAAAGAGCCGCATGTGGCTCGCGAGCTGCGGTTTGCTGACCACTGGCCTAGAGTCACTTAAGTTTGCTTATAATTATGTTAATGTCCTCAATACCTGGGGGTTTTCTGAACTCTGCCTCGCTTTTACATACTTACAATCACTCCCTTTTTATTTTATTATGTATTCCTTCACATCCTCAGGTTTATTTTGATAAGAGATATTTTCTTAGAAAACTTGAATCTGTAATTCATTATGATTATCTTTTATTAAGATTATTTAGGTTTATAAATTTTTCTTCAAGTACAACTTATGTCTCATAGGTTTTTGTTTACAATAGCTTCCTAACTAAATTTATTTGCCAAGGGGGGGGGGGGGGTTTTATCTCTTTTATTTTACCATTATCTCTAAAATATTTTAAATCTTCTAAGAAGTTGGGACTTCCTTGTTTATTTTGACTTAGTGGCATTGTTGAATGAGTGGGCAGAGCCTCAAAAGATGGAGAAGTAAAGAGTGAGGAAATGGAAATGAGCTCAGCATGGCAGGGCAGGGCAGGGCTTTATGTCTATTTTTCAGCATCATTTTCTGCTATGATACTTGACAACATATCAATTCACATTGTTTTCAAGTATCTAACCATTTCATCTGGTTTTTCAGCCTCAGTGTATTGTATGCATATTAAATAGAGACGTGCTCACATGTAGGACATATCATATGTTTATGAAGCTAGAAAATCTCTCTTAAATAAGGAAGTCATTTATGAATGGCCTGCTGGTACCTCCCAGGGCTGTGCTAGAAAATCAGGCTTTCTTCGTGCCTCAGGAGTGAGTGGGTAAATGTCACCACTCCTCTTCCCTGTCTACCTTCTCAAGGTCATGTTGGTCAAATGTTGGGGCAGGAAGTACAACAAACATTAAATACTTTATAGCAATCATGTTGTTAACATAAAAAAAACAAAAAAAAACGATTGAAACCTGTAAAGAATTTTTGTGAGTTTATTTGAGCCAAACTGTCGACATATGCCGGGAAGCAGAACCTCAAGGAATTGAGATAATGCTCCAGATATTGGTGGGTTACATCTGTATTTATACTTTGCAATCAAAGGAAAGAAACATAGGTGGGTTACATGAAATCCGTTGGTGATAGACTAGAGAGGCAGACTAGAGAGGCGGGAGAAAGCAAGGGGGGGGGGAATCCTGGGATTGGATAAAAAGTAAAATGATGGACACATACTTAGGTGGGTACAAGAATGATTAACATAATGAAGGAATTTGTGGTATCTGTCCTGGTGCCCAGCACATTAGGTTGTGCCCCAAGGGGTCTGGAAAAAGGGAAGTTACAAGTTACCTAGACATTTCAAAGGGTATGTTATTATAGATGCAAAAAGACAGGCTCAGTTAAGGTAAATGTTGACTTGACCTTGTCAGTGAAAATAGCAGCCAAGGAGGTGACTACCTACCATAACTGCTTTTAGTTAAAGTTTGATTTCAGACCATCCTTTGTGGTTACTTTAGTTCTCAGTCTGCAAGACTGCCATGCAGGCCTTCCCTGAGCCTGTCAGGTTAGCATGTGGCCTCTTTCGTCCACATGGTTTAACAAAGGGAGCCTTTTTTTAAACCATGATATAAAGGGATCAAAATGTGTACAGCATCAGAATTTCCTCAAGCTTGCTTCAGAAAAGATGGTATGCTTAATTGTTCATCCCAGATATAAAAGGTATTTAACACAGAGATCCAAACCATTTTTTTTAAAATACATTTTTATTGACATCAGAGAGGAAGGGAGAGGGAGAGAGAGATAGAAACATCAATGATGAGAGAGAATCATTGATCAGCTGCCTCCTGCACACTACCCACTGGGGATTGAGCGCGCAACCTGGGCATGTGCCCTTGACTGGGATCGAACCCGGGACCCATCAGTCCACAGGCTGACGCTCTATCCACTGAGCCAAACCAGTGAGGGCCCAAACCATTTCTTAAACCAAATTTTTATTTGCTTCTGTCTAGCTATATCCACTTTCCAGTGAGCATAATAATTTAGTTATTTTTCTACTCAACTTGGTCTGAAGCTGCTTCTTTAGTAACATGTATTTCTGTTTCGTATTTCTAGCAAATGCCAAGTGTCAATGTAAGCTGGGATGGAGAGGGCCCAAAGCAACTGCCTTTTATTGATATTTCAGTGGCTGTGGCAACAGATAGAGGTTTAATAACACCAATCATAAAAGATGCTGCAGCCAAGGGCATACAGGAAATTGCTGACTCTGTGAAGGTAGGCCTTAAATACTGTGCTTTCAAAATGTTGGAATTTACTTCCTGATAAAGCGTTGACATGATCTGGTCACTCTATGATTGATATGCATATATCTATATGCAATTATTTGTATTTGTATATGCAGTTGTGTTTGTGTGTGTATTTCCAAGTGATTGTCATTTGTGTATATGGAGTTTAAGTTTTTATCCAGATATGGTCCATTTATTTATTTATTTATTTATTTATTTATTTATTTTCATCCTCACCTGGAGATATGTTTTTATTGATTTCCGGGAGAGAGGGAGGGAAGGAGGGCGGGGAGAGACAGACAGACAGACAGACAGACAGACAGACATCGATATGAGAGAAACATCGATTGGTTGCCTCCCTTATGTGCCCCAACTGGGGATTGAACCTGCAAGCTAGGTATGTGCCTTGGTAGGGAATTTAACCCACAGCCTTTTGGTGTATGGGACAACGCTCCAACCAATGGAGCCACCTGGCCAGGGCGCAGATACGACCCATTTTAAGAACATTTAACATTCAAAATTTCAGAAATAACATGCAGATAAAGTAGGGTCAGTTGTATTCAAGTTATAGATGAATGATTACTTCCCGAAATATAGAATTCAACTTTAAAGATGATAGTTTAGATAGTTAAAGCTGAAACTATATTTCTAAAAAAGTGGTACTACATAGGCCTCACTATTAACATCATATTATTCTTAAAAGTTCATTCATTTTCTTTTTAGAATTGAGACCACTAAAAGTGCTTAGTGTTCTAAAAACAAAAGTACTTCATTTTTCCTGTGTTTTCTTATAGAAGCAGTTCTGTAGCTCTAATGTAAAAGAATCTGATTTCACCAAAAATATTACATTGAATAAGCAGGAACACAGGCAGTAGGTCAGCTTTGACAGCCTCAATTTCTGTGTTTTTGATCAGAAATATTATAGTGTCAGCATTGACAATTTCAGATTCTTTTAGATGAGTGATCCTTTTTTTCGTTTACCAAGGAAATGTTTGCTGGCCATCTTGTATTATATTGTTTCAGCTGTCTGCTTAGAGTTGTTACCAGCTTTGATTTTAAGTTCATATTCTCACACTACCAGGAAAATCCAGTGAGAATTCTTTAGGAATATTTAGAACCATCAATCCTCCTCAGATTCTATTTTTATTTTAGGTTCTTAGAGTTCACTGATAGGAATATCCTGCTGATGTCTTTAGAGTGTACAGAGATTTTTTAGAAGTGTATTATGCATGCTTGCAGCCTAGTTTTTAAAATGAATATGCTTTTTATTTGTGTTAGTGCAATAACTCATCAGGACATGTGGAAATCATCTGCCTTTAAAGCAATGCCTCTCAAGGTCCACATGACATGTGTCTGTGCAAGTCATGTGAACCGCTGTATCGCTTCAGGCAGGAAAAGCACATCTGCAGATCGCTCTCTGCTTCTGATACTCCACGGGCTGCACAAGTCTAAGTCTCTCTCTTCAGTTTTCATTTTGGTTTCAAATAGCTTCATAAGTAACTGTATCCAAATAAAATAAATCTGTAGTTGTTTCAATTTCATTAAGTCACAGTAATACATTGAGGTTATTTTTAGATTTTTAAAGAATGTTTTATTTTTCAAAGTGGAAATCATTTATGGTTTCAAATCAAACAGTTATTAATGGTGATTGTAATTGTACTTATGTTAGCTGTATAATACAGAACATTAAGTAAGCCCAGGATTTATTTTATCAACCCTTCTCATAAAGTAAATTCATTATTAATTTTTTATTATATATATTAATAATGACTGAGCCTCTGTGTCCATGCTTTGGAAGCACTGGAAAATAAAACTTAAACAGAAGTGCAGTTAACTGCAAGTGCAAGTAGAGGAAAATTTAAAGGACTTTTCTTAAACTCACTCTCGGTGTCATCTAAGTTTTTAGAACTCAGTATTGTCAAGAGTGATATAAAATTACTACATCCTTATATTCTTTGTGGGGTGTCAGTTAGACTAGCTCATCCAGGAAATGCTTCAGCTGTAGGATGAAGAACCAGTAATGTCCACTTTCTGGGGCTTAGTAATTCCACTTCTGAGAATTTATATGAAATCATTCAAAAGAAATCAGTGAACCAAATGATGACACTGGGGAAATGACTAAGTAAATTCTGGCAGATGCAGTGTTTAGAATGTTAAACAGACATTTTTAAATCATTTATAAAGACTTGGCAACAAGAAAGATGTTTCTAATATGGGAAAGTGAAATAAAAAGTTCGGGTTTTTTTTTTAACAACTGTCTGAAATTACTTATGTGTTATGGATAAAAAAGAGGAAAAAGTGAAAGATGAAAACTGGTATGTTGGTTCCAGGTTTGTTGTCATTGCATAGTTTAAATAAAATATTAGATTAACAAGAATGTCTTCTTCGAATATCTTATAAGAAAAAAGTTTTATAGACAAGATGGAAAACACCGAAATATTTGGTGTAGTAGTGGTGCACAATTTTTAAGGAAAGTGCTTTTTCTAGAGTTTTGATTTACATCTTTAGCTTCTTTAGACTGTATCCTATCTTGTTCATTTTTAAATTTACTTTAGAGAAAAGTACATATACATCTTATAAAGTGAAAGCAAAGCATCTCAGAGATGAGATTGTACCCTGTGCATATATTTCAAGTGACAAATACCCTGAACTGTGCATAATACAGTGTTGTTTGACATGGTCTGCATTTTTCTCAGGCTCTATCGAAGAAAGCAAGAGATGGGAAATTGTTACCTGAAGAATACCAAGGAGGATCTTTCAGGTAAAATTTAAACTCTTAGTTATAAGTAGCATCAAACAGCTGTCACCTGTTTTATTTTTTTTCTGAAACTTTTTAAAAATTTAAGCTAAATATCACATACTCTATTTAGATAACAGATTGTGTGAAAATATTTGTCAGACAAACTTTTGTGTCAAAGCTAGTAGAAACCCTTTAGGGTTAGCTAGTTAACTCATTCAGGTGTTCATAGAGTGACATCTGGAGTTTGTTTTTGATATTTAAATATATATATAAATACAATAGATTTATTTACCTCAGCTATTTTAATATATTTTTATTGATATCAGAGAGGAAGGGAGAAGGAGATAGAGATAGAATCATCAATGATGAGAGAGAATCGATTGACTGCCTCCTGCACAACCCACACCGGGGATCAAGCCTGCAACCCAAGCATGTGCCCCGACCAGGAATCGAACCACAACCTCCTGGTTCATGGGTCAATGCTCAACCACTGAGCCACATTGGGCAGGCTCTTTGATATTTTTGATATTATTGTATATGGTATTCTTAAATTTTATTTTCCAATTACAGCAAGTGGTTTATAAATTAAAAAAACACGAATTTTTGTATTGACCTTTTTATCTAGTGACTTAGCTAAATTCACTTACTAATCTGACTAGTTTATCTGTAGAGTCTTAGATTTTCTATGTATACAATCAGTTTACCTGTGAATGACAGTTTTAAAGTGAAAATGTGTGCTTGGGGAAAGTCTTCTTTGATTGGCGACATGCGACCTTCAGAGCTTTTTGTCCTCTCTAGTATTTCCAACTTGGGGATGTTTGGCATCGATGAGTTTACTGCAGTGATCAACCCTCCTCAGGCCTGCATCTTGGCTGTGGGGAGATTCCGATCTGTGCTGAAGCTCACTCAGGATGAAGAGGGGAATGACAAACTGCAGCAACAGCAGTTCATCAGGGTCACCATGTCAAGTGACGGCCGAGTAGTCGATGACGAGCTAGCCACCAGGTTTCTTGAAAGTTTTAAAGCAAACCTAGAGAACCCTATCCGACTTGCCTAGTTCTCCAAGATAGAACTGTTACCCAGGAACATGTACTATACGGAAAAAATTAGGTATTCAAGTATGAGATGGATGAAGTGTTTATTTATTTAAGGTAAAAGTTTCACAAGAGTTCAGTGTGGGCTTAATGTTGTAGAAATAAATAACAAACTGTAACTAATAAAAGAAAGAGAACATTTAGCTAGATCCATTTTTAACCTTGGTGCTGTACAAAGGGGGTGTTAAACTAACTGTAAATTCCGCTTGGCTCTTTAGAGCGTATTCAAGAAATTGTTACAATTATATTTAATTGTATTGACATTGGATGTGTTCAAAGAAACACCCATTAAGTTAGCAGTGGAACCTCACTTTGACAAGCACTGCTCTAGATATACTTGAACAATTAATATGTACAGACGTTTATTCTGGATAGTAGTAAGTAAATACAGATCACATTGTATTAGGGGTTGTGGCAACATTATTGAATTTTTATGTATATAAAGCCATATGTTTTAGAGTGCTTTCTACCAGTCTTGTTTTTTACTCCTGTGACACTGTGAACTTCTTAAAAGGAAGATTTAAAAAATCAAAAATAAAGAAAGACCCCAAAAAATCTGTTTGTTTCAATGGTAAACTATAGTTTAGATATCTAAACCTCAGAAATAATAACTGCTCACCTTCATACTAAATTGGAATATATTAAAATAAATTATGCTGTTTCCTAACCAAACATTTTAAATTAGTGTTGATTTGAACACAAAATGTTTCTTAGTGCATTTTGATCAGGTTTGTATTGTGCAATAGGATGTGAGAAAATGTAAAGATGTCCATTGTATTCTACATGTTAGGACACAGAAGTTTAGTGAAACCTTGAAGTGCATTAGTAATTTCCCTGGAACAGCTCAGAGGGACGCTACAGGAAGAAAGGAAGCATTTAAAACTAATGCATTAGGAAAATAATGGATTTGGAATGCAAAGAGGGTAGAGAAGAAGGCTTATGAAGTGAGAACTATCCTTGTTACTCCATTGATGATATGAAACTTTACTAATTATAAAGGTTGGAAGAGTTTCTTTCTTTTAACAACTCTACTATAACTGGCAAGGTAGTCCCATCAAAATGGGATGGCAGTTTGATTGTCCAATCACAGAGGCTCCTGGTGGTGTCTGCTGCCGTGAACCCCTGAAAAAAGACTGTGAGTGCAGTTGTGAGGTGTGACATGCTGAGCTCCTCACGCTCTAAGAAAAGAGCCTCCAAAACAATTAGATCCCCAGTCCTGTGTTAAGAAAATGCTTAATCCAATTACTCCCTTTGAAAGTTGTGGCCAAGTGCTACTTTTAAAGTAACTTTTATATTTTAAATTCTTTTTAGTCAGTTTTAACCGAAATTGTTTTGGTTTTTTTCTAATTTGCATATCTAAGGAATAGAGCACTGGACCGCGGTAAATGCCCCTTGGCCTCGTGCTCCATGGGCTGAGGTGCGTAAACCGCAATTCATCTGTTCCCTGTGGGGGACATGGATGTTGATCCTCAGCCCAGCCTGCCTTACGGGGTTGTGAACTGTACAGGAGAAATCCTATGTAACTTAAGACATTTCCGTTCATGAACATCACAACCAAGCTTTTCATGTAATCAGTTGCTTCTCATAGTTTGACTGACTTCTCAGCTGTTGGTACAAATGCTCGTTTATGCTGACTAATATTTCTGTACTGCTTAGGTTTATGTAAGGAAATTGTCGTTTCTGCAGAAAAAAGATTCCCAGTTCAGTGTGAAGTCAAAGAATCATGCTGATTTGAGAAAGGCCTGTGGTTTGGATCATGTAGAGAATGTGCTGCCTGAGCAGCCTCTTCCACATTTTATGTAGATTTTGGTGCTGATAGGCATCACTGCGGGAGGATAGAAAAGTGAGATTTTATCCCTCGTCATCCTTTTTCTCATTTAAACAGGGAACATGACTAAAGTATTGAGAAGACTTCTAAGGAAAACCACACCTTCCAGTTTCCACTTGGGCAGGGAATATCAGTGAATATTAGATTTATGTCAACGCAGCCCTCACCTCCCTGACTGCAGCTCCAGTTAACTTTCAGGGGCACAGTCTGTGCACTGACTGTTTTGTGTCAGATTGAAGTTGTTAGTACGTTGCTGACCAGACTCCTGGGTTTGGAACATTACTAGAAAATGTATGTGTACTGGTATAAGTATTTTATATATAGTGCCATATGGAACTTGTGTGTTTTAAATATTTTTTTCTTCTTTGCATTTTGAGCCTAATTACATTCTACTTTGTATAGGCCAGCCATTTGGGCATTACACTAAAAAGTAAACCTAGTTTCCTAGCCTTTTATTGAAAGATAGGTGGTGCTGTGAGTTAATATATTATACTTGGAGTATGGGAGAAAAATTAAAATGGCATTTAAGTCTTAGTATGCACAGCCCCGCTAGCATTACTCAGTGGTTGAGCGTTGACCTATGAACCAGGAGGCCACCATTTGATTCCCGGTCAGGGCACATGCCCGGGTTGCAGGCTTGATCCCCAGAGTGGGGTGTGCAGGATTCAGCCGGTCATAGATTCTCTCATCTTTGATGTTTCTATCTTTCTTTCCCCTTCCTTTCTAAAAATTGATAAAAATATATTTTAAAATAAAAATCTGGGTTTTCATGGAAAATTTGTCCTCATTGCACATAGTGTTGTGATGAACTTTGCCTCCGGTGATGTGACTAAATGAAAGAACCAAGTGTGTGGCAGATATGAATGAACCATTAATTTAAATGTGACATTATCAATGGGGAACATTTGTTGGTCTTTGCAGAAAGAAGTACCAATGCAGAATCTCTTTAAGATTAGTCTGGTCAAAACGGAGAGGGCAGCAGTCAGGAACCAGCTTTAGGCTTTTGCTACATGAAAGCATGAGTTGTCATGACACTGCACTAGGTCAAGTGGCTTTAAAGATGGGGGAAGATGAAGAGTATTGGCCGTGTCAGCTTGCTGTGGTGGGTTATGAACGTAAGGGTGTCTGTGCTGTCGGGTAATGCAGCAGCAGGGATGCAGTTGCCCAGACCAAACAATACGCCACGGCCCCCATCACCATGCAAACGTTATGTACAGCCAATGGTATATTTTAGAGGACATTTAAACTTTATAAATGGCAAAAGCAGTAGTCTTCCAATGAAATTTTTTTAAATGGTTTTGTGGATTTATTTTCTACTGTCTCCATTGATTGCAAGAGATGAGGACAAGCAGGGTTGGAGGGAAGGTATGGTCTAGATTTGTAAAATTGAAAACATTTCATTGAAGTTATAAGGAATAAAGAAGTTTTTTGAGAACTTATTATTAGCCTCAAATAGTGGCTATCTTTTGTTTATCATATAGTGTTTACTTTTACATTTTTATCATTTACTTACATCTACTGCAACAAATCCTAGCAGCCTTTTTCTTTCTAGCAAAGTGACTATTCTTTTAAAATTCTAATTTAGCCTCCACTCTCTGTGATAGGTACAGTTAAGGGACACTTGGACTTTTATTAAAAGTTGAGAACTTATTAGCAAATTCATTAATTAGTTATGATTTCCCTTTTTCCATATCTTAAAAAAAATTTTTAATTCTCACCCAAGGATAAGTCTTAATTGCTTTGAGAGAGGGAGAAACATCCGTGTGAGAAAGAAACATCAGTCGGTTGCCTTTTGTACGTGCCCCAACCAGGGATCAAACCTGCAACCTAGGTATGTGTTCTGACCAGGAATCGAACCTGCACCCTTTTGAGGCACAGGATAACACTCCAACCAACTGGGCCACCCAGCCACAGCTAAAATAATTTGTTTTTTTCCTGATATTTTTTAGTTTATGAAATTTTTTATTACTCCTATCACTAAAAAGTAGGTCTTAAAATATACAGCTGTTGTGATCAAATTAAATGATATTAGACATAGCAGTTGATCAAGCATAAAGTATTACATAAATCTAAGATGTTACTTTTTATTACATAAATTGCACTTATTCTGCACTTTTTCATCAGTAGGCTCACCAGCAGTCTGGTAGGGAATGGCATTTATCAGGAAGTTAGTTATAGAATGGTACTTAGTAAATTACCATCCTTCTCAATAGAGCTACTGGCATTTAGTGCATACTTTGTCTCCCTAGCTGGCATACTTAAATCAAGAATCTTTTAAGCACTCTCAGTAAACAGCTTATTTCTGTGCCTCAATACAGTCTTAGCTATAAAATGAGGAAACAGAAGGAAAAATTAATCACAGTGGTGTTTGTTTATCATGTTTAGAATTGAGATTAACTCTGTGAGGTAAATATATCCTACTTTACAATCAACATTGCAAGACAGGATAAGGAAACAAATTCCAAGATTATGTAATTTGGCCAAAGGCACACAGCTCAGAAGTGCCACTCCTGGGATTTGAACCTCGGTCTGTGCAGTGCCAAGATTCAAACACTGCTTTGCAGAATACAACTTCCTAAGTTGTGTTGCTGCTGCTGAGGTAGTTCCGTATTAACAGATAGCATTTTCCACTTGAAATAACTGAAAGTCCCTATTCTTCAGTAATAACACAAGTGTGTTTATACATGAGCACTCTTAAGTCAATTCATATGTTCCCTGTATTGGTTCTCTTTGTGCCTTTATGATAATTGTATGCAGAAAGTGCTAACGGATTTTTGTTTCCGTTATGGGCAACTATTCTTAACCCAAAATCCTAAAGTTAAGTGTTAACACCTTCTACTTCTGAATGGCGGACTTAGAAAAGTATTAGCTTTAAAAATGTAAGGGCTTAGTTCCTCTAAGGATAAAATCATGATACAGAACATGTTCCTTTTAATAAATATCTTCGAATCTGGTCAAAATTTAGAACCAAAAGTAATTACCTGAACAATTGCCAACATATAAGCCTGGTGGCTCCAGGCTTATATGTTGGCAACTGTATCAGTGTCCAATCTTCTGTATTGACAACCTTATTAGTCAGGGTCCAATAGTGGCAGCCCGCTGGGTGGCAGAGATCTGTCTGCAGTGGTCGGGGAATATGAAGCCCCTCCAGGGCACGGTCAGCCTCAGCCACCAGGCCTGTGCTCTGGGGGTCAGGGTGCCACTGCAGCGCAAGGGTGTCTGTTGCGGGGGCCATGGAAGACACCTTACAAAGGTGTGGCAGTCTATATTAGACCTGCTTTGCAGGTAGAAAACTGCCTAGACTACAGGTAATATTGAGAATATTGTCACTTTATTTCAAATAAATCCCCCTATTTGGTAGGTTAACTGATTTTTAAAATGTTAGACAAAAGAAAATGTTGAAATACATTATTCATTCAACAATGGTAAGCATCTGTGCATGGCACTGTTTATAGCTAAAGGCCCTTACCCTCAATCAGCTTAAACTGGTAAAATAAACATTTTTTTTAAAATATCATTTGGGAAGTTCTCTACAAGACTTGTATTTTCCTAGGTAGATATTTTAATATTTTTCTAGCCCAGCCAGCATGGCTCAGTGGTTGAGCATCAACCTATGAACCAGGAGGTCATGGTTCAATTACCAGTTAGGATACATACCCGGTTGCAGGCTTGATTCCCACTGTGGGCATGCAGGAGGCAGCCAATCAATGATTCTCATCATTGATGTTTCTATCTCTCCTCCTTTCTTCCTTTCTAAAATCAATAAAAAATATATTTTTTAAAAGGATGATGTAGCTTTTAAAAATATGTATATATTTTTTAAATATATTTTTATTGATTTCATAGAGAGGAAGGGAGAAGAAGATAGAAACATCAAGGATGAGAGAGAATCATCAATTGGCTGCCTCCCTCACGCCCCACACTGGGGATCGAGTCCACAACCCAGGCATGTGCCCTGACTGGGAATCAAACCTTGACCTCCTGGTTCATAGGTCGACGCTCAACTACTGAGCCACGCCAGTTGGGCCATATATATTTTTCCAGTTATTGAATTCGTTCTCAATAAGTACCTGGGTTTTTTTCTCTTCAAACTGTATATACACTCACCTTGGAAATATAATAAAATAATACGATAGCAGTACCTAACTTATTGTGATCCAGACATTGTTCCGAATGCTTTGTATGTATTATTGACTCATTAAGTCTTCAACACATAAGATAGGTATTGGTATTGTCAGTACTGCACAAAAGGCTCCTTACCTACCTTGTGTAAGATTACACAGCCAGCAAGCAGCAGTGACAGGATTCAAGGAGGTAGGCTGGCCCCAGAGCCTCACAAGAGATTCCTCTTTTAAAACACATCAAATTTTAAAGTTTAGCACATTAAAAAAATACATGGGTTGAGGAAATGCCTCTCTGTTCATATAGTGAAAACAGTTTGTTGAACTCAGTAGCACCTCCTTTAGGAATCTATATGTATAAAAGGCTAAGTGACCTTTATGGCAGAACAACCAGTCACTGTGAGCACACTGACCACCAGCAGACAGATGCGCAATGCAGGAGCTGCCAAGCGACAGCAACTTTGCAGAGTGCCCTCTCACACTCCGGGACCCCTGGGGGATGTCACACTGCGGTTTTGGCCCGATCCCTGCAGGCCAGGCCAAGGGACCCACCTGCCAAAGGGACCCCGCTCACTCTGCAGACGCCCTTCGAGCCCCAACGCAGCCCCAGGTGCAGCTGGCCGGGGAGGGACTGAGGGAGGTTGGCTCCAGGGGTTGTTTGGCCCGTCTCGCCCAGTCCCACCCCACCAGTCACCTAATTAATTTCCTTTCAATGTGCACAAATCTGTGCACTGGGCCTCTAGTCTATATAATAAAAGCCTAAGCAGCCATTATGGCAGAACTACCAGTCACTATGAGCACACGGACCACCAGGGGGCAGACACTCAATGCAGGGGCTGCCCCCTGGTGGTCAGTGCACCCCCACAGGGGGAGCGCTGCTCAGCCAGAAGCCAGGCTCACGACTGGCGAGTGCAGCGGCTGTGGTGGGAACCTCTCCCACCTCCATGGCAGTGCTAAGGAGCAGCGAGGGATCTCAGATTGCGAGAGGGATGTCCAATTGCCTAAGCCAGCAGGAAGACATCCTCCGAGGGGTTCCGGACTGCGAGAGGTTTTCATGCACCAGGCCTCTAGTATAGAAATAATATAGAAACAAGTCAGGCTAAAGCCGCAGTAATCTGACATGTAGTGTCCTCTAGGTTTTAATACTAATGAATGATGTATTCCTTTAACCTTCTGATTCATGAGTGGGTGGCAGCTGGTGTGGATTAATAATTAAAGGCCAAATAGAGAAACACCTCAGTTATTGGGTGATGACCAGGGAATTTTTTTTTACTTTGGAATAACAAGTTATAGAAAAAGTAATGTCTAATAAAATATTTTTAAGTTAATAAATGTCTTTGTGGTTGAAAGTACAGTTCTTTCTATGCAGATAGCAGAGCTTGGTAAGTAGAAATATCTCCTTGATTTTTCTCATATTGTTTTCTGTTTCTTGGATGTGTTTTTGTTAGAAACACCTCACTTCTCCATCCCGTGTTGTTACTATCACCAACACAATTATTAATTCATAAAAGATATTAACACATGGCTCATACCTTGTAGATTTCTCCCACTCTTTCCCCTCCAGAACCCCTTAATGTGTCAGCCTGACATCCACTAAACACATTTCTCTCCTAAGGGCCTGAGAGCAGTTCTGTGCCTGAGTTTCGAGAACATACCGATTAAGTAAAAGTGTTACCATTTGTCAAGATTAGCTTCATGCTTTCTGTAAGATGTTCTGAAGCCAGTTTCCTTTTTGCAGTGGGTGGATATGTCAACATTTTATGATGGTAGCATTGACTCATCTGTTATTTGGAAGACAGAGAAGTCTTTTGTGCATATTATAAATAAGACAGCAAAAGCAGCTTACCTGAAGACGTCTACCTGCATCAATCGTGCTTTCTCATTAGTGAAAAATTGCACCATAAAAAATTATGGTATTGAGTAGATGCCTGGACAAGGAAGAACACAGAGTAACATGAACAGTCAGAAATCTGATATGAATAGAGACAGGTCTGACCTTTTTTGTTTGTTTTGTTTAAGAAAACTTTGAAGTTTCATGTCTTTCTTTTTCTTCTTCTTCTTCTTCTTCTTCTTCTTCCTCTCTCTCTCTCTCTCTCTCTCTCTCTCTCTCTCTCTCTCTCATTAAAGGAAATCCCTTAGTTGTTAGGATTGGCTAATGGCATCGGCCTAAAGTTACCAATCAAGACTACCAAGTAACACTATTTTACATTCCTATACATCTTGGTTTGGTAATTTTTATTTCACCTTTAGAAAGACATTTTAAAGTCAATGACTATCCTATATAATAAAAGGCTAATATGCAAATTGAGCAGACAGCAGAACTATGATGCACACTGACCACCAGAGGGCAGATGCTCACCAGAAGCCGGGCTCATGGCTGGCAAGTGTAGCAGTGGTGGCAGGAGCCTCTCCTGCCTCTGTGGCAGCGCTAAAGACCTCTGACTGCTGGCTTAGGCCCACTCCCCGTTGGACATCCCCCAAGGGCTCCCAGACTGCAAGAGAGCACAGGCTGGGCTGAGGGACCTCCTGAAGTGCACGAATCTCGTGCACCAGGCGTCTAGTATGTATGTGTATATATATATAAAAACAGCAACCTGAACATCGGTATGACCGGTCGCTATGACACCCACTGCAGCCAGCAAACTGGCCCAATTGGAGGGTGGGGCCAGCAGGGCTGGCCAGCCAACCTCCTACAGCCCCTTCCCCTGGCGGCCCCACCCCAGATGGGCCCCTGATTGGCCCGAGGCCCCTCCCCTCAGCCAGCTTCGCCCCCAATCGCCACACACACACACACACGCCAATCGGGGGTGGGGCTGGCTGGCCAACCTCCCCTGGCCCCATTCAGGGGTGGGACCAGCCAGCCCACAGCCCCTCCCCATGTCCAGCCAGTCACCTGTGGCCCCTCCCCCCAGTTGGCTCAGTCCTAATCAGGCCCTGATCGGGGTGGGCTGGCCGGCCAACCTCCAGCCGTCTCCTCCTCCCGACAGGCACTGTCCCGATCTGCCGATAGGGGCTGGGCTGGCCGGACCCCACCCTTGCACAAATTTGTGCACTGGGCCTCTAGTTTAAAAATAAATGTGTAAGAACCCCTGATGCTCATGTTCATTCTGCTTGGTGAAAGGTGGAAATGTCCAACTGATCTTTTGTCATGTACCCCAGACGTGTTCCAGATTTCACAGGAAGATTCCGTTGTTCCTACCTCAATGCCTCTAACCCCCTCTCCTCTGCTTCCAAGGAGTCATCTATGTGGATTCAAGGAGGACATTTATTAAGTTATGATGCCGACACTGTTAGGATTCTCTCTAATTTTTGCCTAATGGCAGGTATGATCAAATTGATTTTTTAGGAATCGAACCCGGGACCCTTGAGTCCGCAGGCCGACGCTCTATCCACTGAGCCAAACCGGTTTCGGCTCTCTCTAATTTTTGCCTAATGGCAGGTATGATCAAATCCGCCTATAGCTGTCCTTTTTTGGAGGGCAGCTTTCTTAAGAAAGGCTGGATTGACCCAGCCAGCATGGCTCAGTGGTTGAGCATCGAGCTGTGAACCAGGAGGTCACAGTTTGATTCCCGGTCAGGGCACGTGCCCGGATTGCAGGCTTGATTCCCCAGCGTGGGGCATGCAGGAGGCAGCCAATCAATGATTCTCTTTCATCATTGATCTCTCTCCCTCTCCCTTCCTCTCTCAAATCAAGAAAGGCTGGATTGGGCAGATTATACCAGTATGCTTTGAGTTTTCAGGAAAATATATTTTTCTTTTGATTTGTGTTCTTGTACAATTACTTGTAATTTTCTTGTCAGAGGAATAGTAAACTACAGAGCTAAGGGCATGGACCTATAAGATAGAAGCCAAGGAGGAACCAACCTATTTTTGTTCTTGATTTAGGCAGTGGTGTGCTGGTAAATGTTTTAACAGCCAGCTCTCTGAGATAGAAATGTATATTTCATATATAATCTGTTAGATGGAAGTCTGTTAGAAATTTTACTGATATACAAATAATAAAATACACAATTCACTTAATAGAATATGCAATACTATTAAATACAATAAATGTGTAATACAGAAATATAATTCAACAAAATATATTATTCACAAATCATAATAGAATATGCAATACTGTTTATTGTAAATTTTATAGCTCACTGGCAAGAGTTTATAATCCAAGCCAACTCACCAGGATCTGCTATATCAGGGTTTGAGGCTGGATTCCCATTAACAATACGTCTTTTTTTTTTTGTTTTGCCTGGGCTTGTTCTCTGCTCAGTTATTGTATCCCTTTGCAATCTCATGGGGGAGAAGATGGAATGGGGGCTGAGGATAAAGAGTTGCCATGTTTGAGACCTTGGGACTCAGCCACTTTTTTCTAACACCCTTAATACAAGGTATCTTAGCATCACTACTACTGTACGGAAGTAGAAACCAAACCAATTTCTCAGTTCCTAACCAGAAATTGGACTCTTATTGGAAGACCACGGGAAAAGCAGAACTGGATATGAATGTCTATGAGCTAGTTAGTTGGAACCATGAGATCTTATGCTGGGCTTGTCTGCTGACTCTGGGGAAGTTTTCTGTTCAGTAGCCCACATTTTCAAATGCCGTTTGTTATTTAGGAAAGCGTAACAGCAAAGCATGATTGGCTCTTGGGTTGGTGTGGAGCTTAACTCAACAAATGAAAAAGACTGGTGGCCTCCAGCATTTTTTTTTTTGAAATTTGAAATTAATTTATGAAAACCTAAAATTAGAACACATGAAGTGGAGAGTGATGTTGTTTTTTTCCAAAAGGGCTTTTGCTTTATAAAAAGATCTACAGAAAGTTACCTGAAAAAATCCTCTTCAGATAGTTTTAAATGGTGCTTACAAAATCCTCGTTTCTGTATATGCTTGCAGAATTACACCGATTGCGTTTAACATACTGAACCTACATTCATCAGACAGTATCCAGAACCTGTCTTCTTACATCTGTGAAATAGGAAATATGACCCAAGTTGGGGTTGGGAGTATCAGGGGGTTACATGCTAGCATAGGGGGATGCTTGGGGAAGGGAGAGAGAGAAACATCAATTGGTTGCCTTCTGTACATGCTCCAATGGGATCGAACCCGCAACCCAGGTATGTGCCCTGATCGGGAATCGAATTGGCAACTTTTCGGCACATAGGATGATGCTCAACCAACTGATCCACTCCAGCCGAGCCAAAAACCTTTTTCTTCTTTGCTGGGCTGAGAGTCACTTGCAGTCAACGTGACCGAGCCAGCAATTTTGAAACTGCTTTTGTCTCTGTAACACATCCTGGGCCAGTGAAATTCCTAATAAAAACAGAAACCTCAGCTTGAGTGAAAGTTTTAAACTTTCACGTTCTTGGAAAAGGTCTCGGTGAAACATATATATGAGGGGAAAGTATGGGTTTTGGAGCAGAGGCCAGTGTGCATGAAATGAGATAACCCTACAAGTTCCACGCACTCGTAAAATTCCGAATTAAGTTTACCCAAACTGTCTCTTGGAAATTGTAAAAAGCCTGTGTCCAGAAGAAAAAAAGAATTGCTCAGGGGCCATTAGGAGTCAGGTTATTTTCCTGAGCAGTTTCCAGATCCTCTGATGAGCCTTAAGTGAACGTGAGCTATGCTACAGATGTGACAATAAATGATTAGTAGGACTTCACTTGAGCCTTTAAAAAAAAATTAATTACATTTCCATCTGAAAACTCCCTTAAGCTCTGTGAACGCTGGATTTCAAAGGGAGCATGCCTAACTGGGCACGACAGGCAGGCTGCTCGTGGGCATGGAGAGCAGAGATTAGAAATAGAAGCAAGCCAAACCATGTGATTGTCTTCTTAATTTGCTATTGCCTCATATTTGTGCTGAGACAATTTCTTTCTACCTTAGCTTCTCCAACTTGGAAATGTGTGATCTTCTGTGCAGCAATGTTCTGATGAAACGGGGAACGCAGGGATCTCCTGGTCCCTTTCACCACATTTCCCACCTCCTCCCACCACGAGGGGCTCGCGGGCTTGTGTCTCCGCCTCTGTGCATACGCTCTCTTCCCAGCTACAAGTGCCATTTCCACTGCTGTCCATTATCTGGATCCTTCATTTCATGGCCTTATGCAAAGAAGTCCTTCCTATTCTAGGAAGGTTTCCAGGATGGCCACCATCCTGGAACCCTCTGCAAACCAGAGGACAGGTGGTCACTGCTGCAAGTCTCCTGGAGAGGTAGGCTGGGGCCATGAATTGGCACGAAGCTCCGATCAGTCTCCCCATGCACTGTATGCAGTCACTGGGGACAAGTCGCAATGTCAGATGAAGTAAATGGGAACATACAGTCTTACTAAGACAGTGTACACACAGTGTACGAACGTAGCAGAGATTTTGTCCTTTGATTCATGATACCATTCTATATTACAGTCCTGCTGTCTCTTCCCTTTGGGGGCTCCTGTCTACTTTTAAGATACAGTTCAAATTTCTTAGCCCCAGGGACAAAGCCCTTCGTGCCCTGGCCATGACTCTCCAGCCTCCCTTTGTCATGTCATTCTTCCGCATCCACATCTGTCCATCTGTTGTTTGGACTCCTCCCGGGATGACTGCTACTTATCCTTTAAAGTAAAAATTAGGTCAAGCGTCACTTCTTCTTGGCTTTTGGATGGATTTTTCTGGGATCTTCCAGGTTGGGTCAAGCCCCGCTCTGCACGCCTGCAAGGATCTTTCCTTGGAGCACTTCCTGCTTTGTCTAGTCATGACCTTTCTTATCTTCTTCAAGGACAGACCATCTTCAACTTTGCCCCCAGCATCCAGCAAAATGTCCAACACAGTAATTCCTCAATTAGTGTTTGAAAGAAGAAATGATCTGTTGCATTACCTAGAAATAAAATAATGAATATAAAGAGAGCAAAGAAAACAAGACAAGAGATAATCTCTGAGCTCAACTAAAGAAATCAGAATTTTGACACCGTTCAGTGACCCATGGGAGAGAAGAAAGACACAAAAATATGTGCCCCTGCCTGTGATTGATGAATGCTGGAGCTCTGACAGCATGTGACTCAGGTATTCCTAAGAACATAAAGCCTTGGAAAAGGGCAAGCGTACTACTCAGAAAGAACTTCAAATAAAAATTATCACTAAACAAACACTGAGGGAGAGCTGTCTTCAGTAAGAAATAATGCCCTAGGAATGCACCAGGATTCAGAACAAATAAATCTAGAGAAAGAAGAGATTGTATCCAACGGAACCTGTTCTGTAAGCTGGAAAGTTAAGAGGGATGACTCATAGCTCTCCTGGGTCACATAGTACAGTAGGTAAATCAATGACATGGTAGTAAAGAATCTACCGCTTCTTAGTTCGGTATGCTTTTAGCTCCAGGGGAAGAGAGGTATTTCATTCTATGACAGCCAGTATGCCACAGAGCTATTTGGTTGATAGGGTCAAAGAAAGTATCAATATAGAGAACTCTCCAAGTTGGCCATAGTACATAGAAGTGACAGTCTGAAGCTGTATCGCATTGCACAGCTGTGTTGGTTAACCCCCTAAGGTGCTGTTAACTTGTGGAGTGCTGGTTGCATCAGGATCCCTGCGGCCAGGGTTATATTGTTCCCAGCTCAGCCCCACCCTCCTCCAAGAGGATTAATGGTGGAAAACCCCCAACGGGCACTGAACTAAACAACACTCAGTAATGTTTCCATGAAACTTTTCTACAGTAAATGAGCATTGAAAGGAGGCCGTGTTCAGAACCTTGGGCCCTGGTGCAAGGAGCCGAGAATCCAGATAGCATACATTCTCATCACTGTCTTTCTGCAGGGAACAGACAAGAGCTTTCCTGCCGGAGAGGCTTGTTGGGTTTGAGGGTTTCTAATAGGCCTGTTTTCAAAATGAACAAACACGTGTCTGTTCCTTTGCAAAGATCTTGCTGGACTAGAGGAGGCCAACGCTGGGGCATCAGGGTAGGGCAGTCGGGACCTCAGTGGCTGTGTTTTGAAGACCTTGGAGGCTTATTTCTTCTTGAAAACAGTCTTGAGTGGCTCTCTTTGCCTGGCCTCTAGTGTTCCCTCATCCAGTTTCATTGGAACATTTCCTGCCCCAAAACACATCAATACACTGACAAGGTGGCAAAGAGATCCCAAGCTGATAGTTCACCTCCAAGTGATGTTGGGCTTTGCTGTCAGAATCATCCTCATTTACACCATTGCCACTTGTGTTTGTTGTTGGTCATGAAAGAACCCAGCAGGTGGTCAAGAGTGCATTGTCTGGCTCTAGTCTGGGTTCTTTGTAAATGCAGTTAACTGGCCGATTAATTGTGATTCTCACACTTCCTCTCTCACCTTCTAAGCATGCAAACATTAGGAGGCTCAACCTCAGATCTATCTTTCTATATTTCTGGTGGTTCCTGAGTACTTACCTTAAAGCCAGTCAGCCTGAGTTTATGCTACTTCTGTCCGACACAGGCCACGCTGTTCAAACTCTCTCTATGCCTTTTTCCTCACCTTAAAAATAGGGGTCATAATTATAATACCTACCTCATGGACTTCTAGAGAGGAGTAAATGAGTTAACACTGGTGAAGTGCTTAAGTGTTAGGTGCCATAGTTTTTAAGCCCTTTGGCATGCACAGATTCTCAGATTCAACCTTGCAGTTGCAAAGCATAGAACATGTAGCTGAAAGGGATTGACTGTGTGGCCAGCTTTTCGTTTTTATAAAGGAGACAACTGAAATCCAGAGAAGAGATAGGTCTTTTCCCAGCGTCACATGGCTGTTAGAGACAGAGCGAGAAGCAGCATCAGAGCTCCCTG
The DNA here is from genome assembly GCF_000412655.1 of Myotis brandtii. Classification (NCBI taxonomy): domain Eukaryota; kingdom Metazoa; phylum Chordata; class Mammalia; order Chiroptera; family Vespertilionidae; genus Myotis; species Myotis brandtii. The sequence continues at coordinate 5,874,196 of NW_005356944.1, forward strand.
CCACCTGAAGCAACTTTCTCGAGGTCCCTGGCTACCGGGCAGTGAGAGGATCAGATTTTCACAGAGTAAGTTGGCCACTTCCTGCATTAATTACCCTTGCTTGCTTAGGCTTTCCGAATGGGCATAAAGTTGAGGACTTTATAGTTTAAGGATATAATGCCAGATTCTGAGTGTGTGAACTCAGGAGGAGAGAAGGATTTCAGAAGACAAAATTACGAGTGGCCAGTGGCCAGAGCTCCCATACTTCGAGGGCGATGGAAATGTGCTTTATCAATAGCTGCACAGTGACCAAGTGGGCTGCATAGGAGGAGATGGACATGGATTCTCTAATTGGGACTAAAAAAATTTAAAACAAATTTTTTTTAAACCTGTGTTTTATATACATTCAGTATGGCAGCACAGTAATGAAATTGGCTTCATCAATCAGACAGTAAAATGCCTTTATAGTCATGTCTCATGTATTATCTACAGTCTCCACCATCCCTCCCCCAAGGTCATGACTATCCTTGTCAATCAGACAATGTAGGCATCATGCCCCCTCCTTACTGTCTCTCCCCTCTTCCCACATTGGTGGCTTCTATAAACCTCCATATACCGACTGGGGTGAGGCATAGTGTGGAATGCTAAGACAGGAAGAAAAGAATTAAAAATCACCCTTAGAATAAAACCAGTCCACAGGCCTGGTCAAGTAAGTGGGTCAAGGGTTATGCTTTCTTGTGGGCAACTTGTCAACCTTGGTGGTCAGATGGTTTCCTAGAGCCAGGGACACAAGGGAACCCCCAGAACAAGAGGACAGTTTCTCTCCAAACGTGCAGAGCTCATCACCCCTTCACTTTTGTTGTGTCCAGATAGTCTTCATCCCCTGAAGGTTGAGGATACCTCTTCCTGTTTGCCTCTTGGGTTCTCAGGAACTGGGAGTTACCAGATTTTGTCACTTAATATTCTTAATTTATTCTTTATGCCTCACTGAGCCTGACAGGTTAGGAAGGAAATGGTGTCTGTTTCTAGGATTGAGCCTGCTAAGGTTTTGAAATAGCCTAGAGCAGCCCTGGTGTTGGCCACCAGGAAGAGGTACCTAGAAGTTCTCTCCTTCTCAGTTTGGGACAATGTCCATTGACCTGTCTCCCCTTTTCCTTCAGACCAGGAGGTTGCATCTGAAGGCGTGGTATGAAAATGAATAACCTGAGAAAGCACAGCAGGATGTGAGTAAATTAAAGCATTGGGGTTTTTCCCTTGGGTTTTTAGGCAAAGAGGACCTACCTTCTATAAAAACTTAAATGAAAAAAGTACTAACATGAGTGAACGTAGGGGCAAGTCCAAAGCCGAGATGCCATTTTTGCTCTAAGTAAATTCACTGAGGGAATTTCCCCCCTGAAAGAAAGAAGGAAGGAAGGAAGGAAGGAAGGAAGGAAGGAAGGAAGGAAGGA
>NW_005356944.1:5875659-5891486 GCF_000412655.1 Myotis brandtii
AGAGAGAGAGAGAGAGAGAGAAAGAAAGAAAGAGAGAGAGAGAGAAAGGAGAAAGAGAGAAAGAGAGAAAGAAAGGAAATAAATGAGTGATTCGGAACCACTGCTTTCACTGTCCTAATTTCCCACTCTTCTGAGGGGGCTCTTGGAGGTTAATCAAGGGGAATACTGTCAGTGGGTTGGATAGTTGTGGAAACTAATGAGTTAGTACTACTTGGAGCCTTTATTGAAAAGGAAATCGAACTGGCACAATTGACATGGGTCAGAGCACTTGAATGCAAGGCAAGGGCGACAAATGATAATGAGGTTGCAGTGAGGGGAGTATTCTACCCTGTTACCAATAGGCGTGGTGACCCTGGTTTCTCTGAGGGAGAGGGATCTGGCTTTGGCATTGCCCGTGTCAGGCACCCAGGGCATTCCCCTGCTGACTCTCTCCTGAGGGGCAGAACTTGCTAAATATCTCACAAGCCCAAATTCCGGGTCCCTGGTTGTTGCAAGAGGTCAGCCAACATTCTGACCCGACTCAGGTTCCTGGTTATGGTGCTTTGAATTGGGTGGCTCAGAAATCCCCAGAGATTTCACTGTCTGATTTCTGGAAGTTCATTTAAAGTGAAACTCAGCAACAGGATCCCCAAAGAAAATAGAAAAATTAGCACGTTCTAGGAGTAGCTTCTTGGTTGCGGGGGTGTGTGTGTACAGGTAGCCAGCCCCATTGAGAGCCATACCCCTGGGCGGGGGGAAGGACACAGGCCATCATTTCACAGAGAGCAGCACAGCTTCTGCCTTCCCTCTGAGGGGGGCCTGCCTGAGAGAGAGGTGGCTTCTTTTATTGTTGCTTTGAAACGCTTATTGTTGTCTTTTGTTTTGCTGTCACCATGGAAACTAATAAATAGAGAAGCGTGATTTCTTCATCGTCTCCATCTTCAGATGCACTTCTCTGCCAGGGTACCTGAGAGCGTACAGCTGTTGGGGATCAGGAGGAGGGGGAGAGTGAAGGCGGGGTATGGGAAGCACTGGTCAGTTCCAGTCTGGCTTTATGTCTGGGAAACAATGTACTCTCATGCCAGTTCCTGGCATCTGGTGTGCTTTTGTTTGCAAAAGGGCACAGTGTGTGCATTATACCGTGTGTGTGTGTGTTTTTTTAGAACACTGAATTACCAGTAAACCCAGTGTTTTGGCTCTCTTTCACGGAACTTTCTTTAGGGGGCTGTTTTCGTTAACTTGGGCCTGGTGTCACACCGACGCACTCCAGTGGAATCCCATTAAATGTCCCTAATGCGTTTGCTCCAGCTGTGGACATGTGTTTTGGTTTACATTGTGCTTGGATGGCCCATGGGTATGCTTCATTCCTATGGAAGACATAATTTGCAACAGAAGACTTGGAATAGCAGCATCCTGCCTACAAAAATCATTGGAACAAGAAGAAAAGACTCCCTGATTAATTCCCAAATGTCAGACTGCTCTTCAGAGAGATACCATTTTAAGTGGTGAACTCAGTGTGATTCTCAACCCTGGATCCATAACAACCTCTCCTGCATGGAACATTAACTCCTCATACCCTCATCCTACCCATCCCCATCTCTCCCAGTCCCAGAGATTCCCAGCATATCTTAGGAGGTAGCCTTGGGATCAATGATAGATGATAGATGATAGATAGATAGATAGATAGATATTTTTTACACAGAGATGAATTCAAAGATCAGCCATAGCTGAGAACCACTGAGTCCATGTGATCTTTTAAAGGCAATTTGCTATAACGACAAATCATAGGTACACCTAAGGATAGGGAGAGAAAGAGCTATGCATGGACATAAAGACAGCCAAAGAATGCACATGGTCACTAGGGGGCTTCATGGTTACAGCCAACTACTCCCTTACCTCATGGGCTAATTTGGCTTTCTGTAAAGGTAAGTGTTACAAAACTCTGTAAAAATGTCATGGTTTAGAATCAGAGGCATTGGAAGGTTGCAGAAGGGGCATGCATGAGTGAGCCCACAAATGAAGAGCCGTTCATGATCTGCACCGTGTGTGGCTGGTTCCTGGTAGATATTCTTCGGTTGGATGGGGCTCAAGCTTTTGAGGGTTGTTTGGCACATCCAATAGGTACACAAGCTGGTGATAACCACCTACTATGTGCCAGCTACCCATCTAACACTTTACTTACATCACCTCTACAAGGTAGGCATTATTATTCCAGTCTATAAACGAGACGGTAAAGACCCTTGCCACATTCACTCAGCTGGGAAGGGTTGGAACTCAGATCTGTGGTGGTCTCAAAGTCAGACTGTGGCCACTGCATCACCCAGTCTCATCACCTACCCTATGGAGGGAGCCACACTGGAAAACTGAAGACCATGGAGCTGAAAGCTATGCAACCACTTCAGAGAAATATGTCAGAGAGTTATATGCAAGGGTATGTTCATAAGACATGTCCTAGCCAAGCGCCAAATCTTCTTGTAAATGTGGCAGTGAAGACTGAAGAGTGTGATGACAACCATATTAAGCATGCATAGTGGAGTGTTAACCTTCATTCAATCTGGGTGGTTTTATTTATCTCTGTTTTTCTGTATGTTTGAAATATTTCATTGCTAATCATTCTTGGGCAAAGGAACATGGGAGAAAGTGGATAAGCTCTTCTGCATTATGAATTATTCAGGTGATTTCCCATAAATTGAAGGGCAGATAATTGCTGATATGACCTCAACAAAGATAAGGTGGAGAAAGGAATGTTTGCTAATTAACTACAAAGGAAAAAGAAGTGTGAGAGATGATTAAATCCGCTGCTACTGTGCTCTGTGCTCCTCCAAAGCATCACCCCAGGACTGTCTGTCTCTTCCAGCTTAACGACTGAAAGTACACAGCCAGCAGTACACTCAAGGAGAAGAGATCTTTCTAGTTTTGTGTAGGTTGCCTGTTGTAAGTATATATTTTTTTCATAGATTATACTAGAGGCCCAGTGCACTAAATTCGTGCACAGAGGTGGGGTCCCTCAGCCCGGCCTGCACCCTCTCCAATCCGGGACCCCTCAGGGGATGTCCAACTGCCTCTCGCAATCCGGGACCGCTGGCTCCTAACTACTTGCCTGCCTGTCTGCCTGATTGCCCCTAACCCCTCTGCCTGCCTGCCTGATCCCCCTAACCACCTCTACCTTCCTGTCTGATCACCCCTAAATGATCATCTACTGGCCTGATTGCCCCTAACTGCTCCCCTGCTGGCCTGATTGCCCCTAACTGCCTCTGCCTTGCCCCACACCCGGGACCCAGGATTCCCTCATACAGCCGGTTGCAGGCACTCAGGACCCAGGCTGGCTTTGCCCAGGCCAGCCACAGCCACAGGGGACTGTGGGCGGGTGGCTTCGCCCGGGCTGCAGCCGCAGTCACCCAGGACCACGGGGAGGGTGGCTTGTCCCTCTCCCGGGCCAGGCTGCAGGCACAGCTGCTGTCACCTGGGATCACAGGGCATGTGGCTTGTCCCTCTCCTGGGGCGCAGGCACAGCTGCTGGCAACCGGGTCCACAGGGCGGGCGACTTGTCCCTCTCCTGGACTTCGGCCTGGCTGGTTCCCATTCCTTTCTGGAGAGCTCATTTGTGCCTGGCTGGTCCCCATTCCTCTCTCCCCAGTTTAAGTATCTGAGCAGTTACGGCATGAGGGTGTGATGACATGAGGGCATGACAACCATTTGCATATTGCTCTTTATTATATAGGATGAGTGCTCATGAGCTGGGATTGCTGTGCATTAAACACTCAAAATTATGAGACCAACCATCCACAGTGGTCACTTGGTTTTGGAGTGAACCTCAAAGGCAGTCGGGACCCAGGATTCCCTCCTACAGCCGGTTGCAGCCACTCAGGACCCGGGCTGGCTTTGCCCAGGCCAGCCACAGCCGCAGGGGACTGTGGGCGGGCGGCTTCGCCCGAGCTGCAGCCGCAGGCACCCAGGACCATGGGGAAGGCGGCTTGTCCCTCTCCCAGGCCGGGCTGTAGGCACAGCTGCTGTCACCCAGGATCACAGGGCATGTGGCTTGTCCCTCTCCTGGGGCAAGGCACAGCTGCTGGCAACAGGGCCCGCAGGGCGGGGGACTTGTCCCTCTTCTGGACTGCAGCCTGGCTGGTTCCCATTCCTTTCTGGAGAGCTCATTTGTGCCTGGCTGGTCCCCATTCCTCTCTCCCTAGTTTGAGTGTCTGAGCAGTTACGGTGTGAGGGTGTGATGACATGAGGGCATGACAACCATTTGCATATTGCTCTTTATTATATAGGCTGAGTGCTCGTGAGCTGGGATTGCTGTACATTAAACATTCAAAATTATGAGACCAACCATCCCCAGTGGTCACTTGGTTTTGGAGTGAACCTCAAAGGCAGTCCTTGGTAGGAAGAGATTCTCCCAGATTCCAGCAGTATACAGCCGGTTGCAGGCACTCAGGACCCAGGCTGGCTTTGCCCAGGCCAGCCACAGCCACAGGGGACTGTGGGCGGGTGGCTTCGCCCGGGCTGCAGCCGCAGTCACCCAGGACCACGGGGAGGGTGGCTTGTCCCTCTCCCGGGCCAGGCTGCAGGCACAGCTGCTGTCACCTGGGATCACAGGGCATGTGGCTTGTCCCTCTCCTGGGGCGCAGGCACAGCTGCTGGCAACCGGGTCCACAGGGCGGGCGACTTGTCCCTCTCCTGGACTTCGGCCTGGCTGGTTCCCATTCCTTTCTGGAGAGCTCATTTGTGCCTGGCTGGTCCCCATTCCTCTCTCCCCAGTTTAAGTATCTGAGCAGTTACGGCATGAGGGTGTGATGACATGAGGGCATGACAACCATTTGCATATTGCTCTTTATTATATAGGATGAGTGCTCATGAGCTGGGATTGCTGTGCATTAAACACTCAAAATTATGAGACCAACCATCCACAGTGGTCACTTGGTTTTGGAGTGAACCTCAAAGGCAGTCCTTGCTAGGAAGAGATTCTCCCAGATTCCAGCAGTTTTTGCTCAGAAAGCTTTCTTACACTGCCTTCCGGGTTCCATGTGACACAGAAGGTTGTGCTTTGATTTTTGACTTGGGATTCATGGAAGTTATCAATGAAGTTTAATTTTCTAATCTCCCACTTCAGAGCAGCTGTCACAGCTCAGCCAACGTTTGTTGTGTGTGCAATATAAGGAAGGAGTCGCCATTTATTTCCCAATGCATTTTGACTATGAGACACTAATGTATACGTCTTAGTGGGAACCATTGATTTGAAGAAAGCTACTAATATAAATAAGCTGTGACAGAGAGAGTTCATCCAAGTTTTAATGAGACATCTCATCTCTCCTTCTGCTGAGTTAAAAAAAAATCTACTTTGACACTTTAATCTCCAGGAAGAATGAAAGCAGAAAGGGCAGTTTAAGACACACTTCTTGCCCATGTCAATCATATTAATAGAGGGTGTCCCAAAAAATGTATACACATGTAACAACTGATAGCTCAATTGATGTTTCTTTCTTTTCAGATTTAACCCGTTGGAATTAATAAATTATTTAAAGTGTGTTTAATACATTTTGGAGGGACACCCTGTATTTAAGAAATCAAAACCACATATACAAAATAACTTCACTTTTGTGTGAAAAAATGTATAAGTACAATTAAATAAGACTAGAAGAATATACAAACCATCATGTTCATAGCGATTAACTTTTCTTAAAGATGATATTATAGATGATTTTTATTTTATTTTATTTTTCTTGCATTTCTATGTTTTCAAAATTCTCTCTACCAAGTCTATATAACTAGTATAACAGGAGAAAAATACAATAAATGTTTAGGGCCAAGAAAGAAATGGAAAAGAAGTGAATATGCATGCTACAAGTGGACCTTTTCTAGTGAGGGGACGTCTCAAGCTGCAATGCTCACATGCACCCCACCAGGGGCAGGGATTGGACCTGCCACACAGGGCCATGCCCTAGATTGGGAATCAAACTCATGACTCTCCAGTGCACAGGCCAATGCTCTAACCACTGACCACATGAGCCAGGGCTCCTGGGAGTCTTTTATTTTAATCTTTATTGTTGACATTATTACAGATGTCCCTCTTTTTTCCTCCCAGTGCCTCCCTCCACCCAGTTCTTGCCTGCCCCAGGCCTTCGCCACCCTATTGTCCATAGGTAAGACATATATGCATATAAGATCTTTGTGTAATCTCTTCCCTCCCCCACCCCCCGCCCTACCCTCCTTCTCTCTGAGAATCATCAGTCTGCTCCATTTCCATGCTTCTGATTCTATTTTATTCACCAGATTGTTCTGTTCATTAGATTTCTTATTCATTTCTTTTGATTTTTAGATTCAATTGTTGATAGGTATGTGTTTGTTGCCATTTTGTTGTTCATATTTTTAATCTTTTTCTTTTTTTTCTTCTTCCTCTTGAATACCCTTCAACATTTCATATAACACTGGTTTGGTGGTGATGAACTCCTTTAGTTTTTTCTTGTCTGTGAAGCTCTCTATCTGACCTTTCATTCTAAATGATAGCTTTGTTGGGGAGAGTAATCTTGGTTGTAGGTTCTTGCTTTTCATCACTTTGAATATTTCTTGCCACTCCCTTCTGGCCTGCATCATTTCTGTTGAGAAATCAGCTGACAGTCGTATGGGCATTCCCTTATAGGTCACTAACTGCTTTTCTCTTGCTGCTTTTAAGATTCTCTCTTTGTCTTTAGCCCTTGGCATTTTAATTATGATGTGTCTTGGTGTGGTCCTCTTTGGGTTCCTCTTGTTTGGGTCTCTCTGTGCTTCCTGGACTTATAAGTGTATTTCTTTCATCAGGTAGGGGAAGTTTTCTGTCATTATTTCTTCAAATAGTTTTTCAATATCTTGCTCTCTCTCTTCTTCTGGCACCCATAATACAAATGTTGGTACATTTGAAGTTGTCCCAGAGGAGCCTTACACTATCTTCATATTTTTGGATTCTTATTTCTTTTTGCTCTTCTGGTTGGGTGTTTTTTGCTTCCTCATATTTTACATCATTGATTCGATTTTCAGAATCCTCTAGTCTACTGTTGAATCCCTGTATATTATTCTTTATTTTAGGCAGTATATGCTGAATTTCTGACTGATCCTTTTCTATGTGTTTGGCCTTCCCACTAAGATCCTTGAAAGTCTCAATAAGTCCCTTGGAGGTTTCTAGAAGATTCTTGAATAACCTTATAACTGTGGTTTTGAATGCTATACCAGTAGTTTGCTTTCTTCCATTTCTTTCATTTGTGACATGTTTCTTGGTCTCTGCATTATGACTGCTTCCCTGTGTTTGTTTCTATGTATTGGGTGGAGCTGCTATATCTCCTTGAGTTCATAGATTAATCTTGTGTAGTAGGTATCCCCATAGGGCCCAGTGGCTCAGCCTCCCCAGTCACCTGAGCTGGGAACTCCAGGTGCACTCCTCTGTGGGCTATGAGAACAGTCTTGTTGTAGTTGAGACTTGATTGCTGTTGGTGTCACTGGGAGTAATTAACCTCCAGGCCAATTGGCTGTGAGGACCAGCTGTGACTACAGTGGAAGAGCTGCTATGTGAGAGACACCCCTATGGAGCAGAACTTGCTTCAGTGGGTCTTTGGTGCTCACTGAGTCTGCCCCTTCTAGTATGGTCTGCCACTGACCACTGGATATACTGGCTCTTGGGTCTCCAGGGAGGTGCAAAGTCAGCCACTCCCTGGGGCCACCCAGCCGAAGCTACAGAGAGATCTGCAGATTCCTCCTTTTTGTATACGGTTTGGAAGTGCCCAGACAAGGCCCAGCTGTGAAGTAAGGCAGGCTAGTGCTGGTACCAGGCCTTGGGCCTTTTATTGATAGGTTTGGAGCTCCCTGACCCAGCTGCAGCTTGTTTGAGATTTTCAAGGACAGGCCATTCATATGCAAAGGCTGCTGCAGGCAGCTTGGGTGGGGTTGTAAATTGGATGAGGCGGGGTCTTAGGGAATCACCAGGGCGGAGCAAACAGAAATGGCTACGAGTCAGACCTGCAACCGGGGGAGGTCCCAGCACAGGAACAATGATGCCTGCGACTACCTCAGTCTGGGAGAAAGCCTCCCTCAGGTTCCTGCCCTGATGCCAGACAAATGTGACCCCCAGAGTCTTGCTGGTGCTGGAGTTCAGAGGAAGCAGGACCTTGTAAGTTCAGTTCATGATGCTGGCCTTTTAAGAGGAGCAGCTGGGTCCCAGCAGCCTCTGTGTCACTGAGCCCCAATCCGCACTGGTTTTTACAGCCTGTAGTTATAGGGAATTCTTTTCCCAGCTCTGGGACCCTGGGCTGGGGATCTGGTGTGGGGCTGGGACCTCTTGCCCCTCTGGGCGGCCTCCACAGAAACAATTTCCCTCCCAATTAAAAAGCGGTCCACTTGGGTGCCAGACCAACCTGTTCCGCGCCTCCGTGCTTTCTTCCTTACTTCTCTAGTTGTAGGACTTCCATTCAGCCAGCTTTCCGGTGGTTCTGGATGATGGTTGTTTCATATTTTAGTTGTAATTTTGATGTGGTTGTAGGAGGCAGTGAGTACAGGCATTTGCCTATACTGCCATCTTGGTTCCTCTCTCTGGGAGTCTTTTTAAATGCAGGTCTCTGAGTGTTACTGTCAGAGATTGGGGCTCTGTGTTCCCTAAGACCCCATAGACTGGATTGTGGGATCTACTTTAGGACAAATATTTTCCTTTTACAAGCAAGGGAACTGAGTCAGTGGAACTGACTTTTTCTTTATTTTTCCCGCATTATGCTGGGAATTCTACATGAGTATTATTTTTCTTTTTCAAGTGTCTTCCTTCAGAAACAACATGGTTGTTCATTGCCTTTGCTTAGAACATTGCTGTGGCTCCTGTTTTAAAACAATAAGCTTCAAAAGCTGCATTAGGGAGCTTTCCATTCATCATATACTTTCATTAAAGATTTCCAATGGCTTTTAAATGAAATTCTATCAAATAAATAAATAAAAATTCAACACATGTAGGACACTTAGGTTGATTCACAAAAGAATAATTCAAAGGTTTAAAAATGTCTAAAATCTGATTGCTTATTCGAAGCAAGGAGATAAAGCTCATATCACTATGAGAAGGTTTTTTTTGTTGTTTATTTCATCATTAGCCTTGTCACAAAAATTTGGTAGTTGAGTTATTTAGTTACTGTGTGTGTGTGTATAAATTTTGATAACTCTAGCTTTTATTTTTATTGGTAAAACAATATTGTTTGTTTGTACACTTCTATAGCTTATGTGTGTACCCAACCAACTCTAAGTACAGTTCTGCTCCACTGTTTTCATTCAGTAAGAACATTGTTTTTGCTTTGTGGCTGTGCATCACCAAAATTTGCAGTTAGGTGATCAGTGGAAGAGCAAACACATTTATCATCACTGTGAAACATTTTACTTAAATTTATGGTAACATAAAATAAGGCCGTGTTTCACTTTGGACAGGATGAACTCCCAAAGCTTTCCTGGGATTCCATGAGTTGGATTTTTAAAACCACGAATCCAATTTTAGGAAATAACTGAACTCATTTACTAGTTGAAGTATCAAGTGACAGTGGTATGTAAAATTGACCCTTTTAGAAACTGTTTGCAATGGTCCCCATTTGTTAATAATGACCACTTACTTCACTTTGTAAGTTGGAAACAAGCAAAATTAATTGAGCATATGCAGTTGGTCTTCGTGCAAAGCCATTGTTTATGAAGGGCTTCGTAAATGCATATTCCATAGCTGCCGTCATTGTGGGCACATTCTTCTTTAAATATCCACTGACTTACGTAGATGCTGATGCTTCTTCAGTGGCACACTTGTCCCTTCTGATTGTCAAGTGGTTGGTGATATTGCTGTGACACCCTTTAATAAATAAGGGATATTTACCTTTGGTAGCAAGGGATTTGGATAGTAAATGCCAAACCTATTGTGTGCACATGACACTTTCATCAACTGTCTTGAGACACAGAAGGTTAGTACCTAATTTTTCACTAAACATACACTTTTAGTTCAGTTAAAAAAATTTTGGGCTCATTGTTGCCTAAAGGATTTGCAAAATAAAAGTGTTGCCAAACAATAAAATATACAAATATTTGTACATTTACACAATACAATTACTGACAAAACCACTGCATAGAATGACTCTACTTCCCATACACCCTTTCCAGTATGATTGGGCAGAGTCTGTGTACTGCACATAATTTATAAACACCTAACCTCTGATTTCCATTTTCCTTTAACCCAGTGATGGGGGCCTGGCATTTTCATCAAACTCAGAGGCTGATGCAAGGCTGGTACAATATTCACAAATCAGTAAGTGTGATACATCATAAACAAATTGGAAGACAAAAATCACATGATAGATTGACACAGAAAAAGCATTCAACAAAATCCAATACCCTTTTTTGATAAAAACTCAGCAAAATGAGAATGAAGGGATCATACCTAGACATAATAAAGGCCATATATGACAAATCTATAGCCAACATCATACTCAATGGGCAAAAACTAAAACCATTTTCCCTAAGAACAGGAACAAGAGAGGGATGTCCGCTTTCACCACTCTTATTCACCATAGCACTGAAAGTCCTAGCCACAGCCATCAGACAAAAAGAAGAAATAAAAGGCATCCAAACTAGAAAGGAGGGAGTAAAATTCTCATATTTGTAGATGACATATTATACATAGAAAACCCGAAAAACTCCACCAAAAAACTACTAGATTTAATAAATGAATTCAGCAATGCAGCAGGATACAAAATTAACACCCAGAAATTGATGGCATTTTTTATACACCAATAATGGATTCTCAGAAAGAGGAATCAGCAATACAATTCCATTTTATATTGCATCAATTCTTTGGGGGTATATACCCAGAAATGAAATTGCTAGATTATACGGTAATTTTGTTTCTAATTTCTTGAGGAACGGCAATATTCTTTTACATCCTACCAATGAGAATGTGCAACATGACAGCTTTATTTTATATCTGCTGGATTTTCTCAATCTAGCTTCCATATTTTCTATCTATTCATTTGTATTTGCCATCTGTTCTCTATGATACATTCTAGGTAGTTTCCTCAATTTTACCTTCCAATTCACTGATTTTCTCAGCAACTGTATCTTATTTACCACTCCTCCTTACTTAAAACTTCTTAATTATTTGAAACATATTTATTTGTTGTCTTTTAGAATGTTGTACTAAATCCAGCTCCTGGGTTCTAACTCTTTAGTTCATGATGCCTCATGATTCTTTCTTATTTACTGTCATAGTTTATTATTAAACTACTTTTGATGATGCAGGAAGCCCATGTACTATGGATTTTAGAAATCTATAAAGAAATTATTTGTTTAATTTCTGCTTCTAGGGCTTTCAATGGTTCTACACCATTTTTAAGTTAATTCCTTGGATAGGATTTCCATACAACACAGGTAGTATAAATTCCATCACCACACCAGTGTTTTCTACAGACTTGGAGTATTTATATTTCATGTGCAACGTTTTTCTTCACCTATGACCTTAGCAGATAGCAGACTCCCTTTCTTCTTTTGCACTTTTATAATAAACAAATTCTTGAAAATTTTCATGGGAAAAAAGTCACACTTTCAATGCTATGGTAGATGCTTTCAATAAGTAAGTTATCATTTCAAAATTGCCCAAGAAGTAGGCTGTTATTTTATTTTATTTTTTTAATCTTTATTGTTGAAAGTATTACATATGTCCCATTTTTTCCCATTGACCCTTGCTAGCCTGCCTCTATCCCCACCCCACTCCAGGCCTTCACCACCCTATTGTCTGTGCCCATGGGTTATGCACATACGCATACAAGTTCTTTGGTTGATTTCTTCCTACCCACCCCAGTGGGAACCCCTTACAGCTGAGATATCCCTCCAGAACTTCAGCTGCTGTCTGTGGGAACCCGGGCAGCCCTCTTGCACCTCCACACTTCCTACCAGTCTCTATGCATTCTCCACTTCCTGTCCTTGGTTATCGGGGTTCTCTCCAGCTGATTAATCAGGATGGTTTTTCTGTATTTTAGTTGTAATTCCAGTTTGGTCCTGGGAGAGTGTTAGTGAAGCTTCCGCTTGTCCTGCTGCCATTTTGGAACTCTCTAGAGTGTTATTTTAAATTTAATGTTATATTTCTGGTTAACCTAAGATTGAAAGTGATTGGACCCTCTTGCTATATCCACCACCCCCTGGACTTCTACAGCAACCCCACACAAAGCAGGAAGTTCAGCCAAAGTTTGAATGCTGTCCAATGATTCTCAGCTGATATTTAATGGTAGAAATTCACTGAAAAAAATGAACTAAGCTCTTGGGTTTGCATGTGAATTCGAAGGTAGCTTGGAAGTTTGGTGTTCTTTTTTAAACTGTGGTTTCCCCCAAGCCCTTCTTTTGGTGGTGCTGACAGCTTCTTGTGAAAAGTCAAGATGCCTCTGCTTTGGGTGTGGCTCCCAAATTTGCTTTTGTTAAGTAGGGTGACTCATGTGTTGGGTTCACTTAATATAAAGTTGTAGGAAGTTGTGGGAAGTGAGCTACTTCGCAGGAGAAAAATATAGTACTTTGGGGGTTTCTAATGGCTTTCCTGAGACCAGGTGTCTGCTGAGCTGAAACAGCATTAGCACTTTGAAGGGCGGGTCCTGTGCCTGACCGAAAGCCTGAAACTAGAATCATCCGACGACTTCTAGTCAGAAGGAAGGAAGCTGACCGTGATTGGATACCCATCATAATTGGGTTCTTGAACCTGGTGCTTTGCATACATTATTGTGGGTTTTTTAAAATCCTCATAAAAGTCCTATTTTATAAATAAGCTGGACTAAGGTTCAGAAAGTTTGACTGTTTCATTCACAGTCATATAAGCAGTAAATTGGTAATGGAGCTGGGAATTTAAAGCCCATATTCTTTCTGAATCCACCAGGCTGTACAGTAAAGTCATAAATTCCGGTCACTGCTGGGAAAGGATATGAAGGGCTTAAATTAGCAACTATAATACCTTATAAAATGAAAGAGAAATTGTATTTGATGAAGGGAACTATTTTTCTAGTAAAAATTGTTATCACTTTGTCTGTACTTCCTGTATCTGATATTCTGTTTTCATGGGGAGGCTGGGCCCAGGATGTAGAAAGATTCCCTTGCGTTCCATGAATCTTACTTGTCTCTGAGCTAGTTCTTCGGTCCTTGTACGAGACTGAATTCTGATGCCCAGAATGAGCCTCAGTAGACATCAAACTGGTGTGCCGTTTTATGAGTGAACACTTCAGAGCTAACTCCCAAGAGTTGTGACTCGCCCGGTTCTAATTATAACTTGTCCTGGCTTCTCTGATCATGGGTTTATATCAATGGTTTCCAGGGACAGATGAGGTCAGCAGTCTCTATCATATGGTTCTTTGGTGTTCAGCTAACTTGAGTTGTTCTTTGTGGAAGTGGAGAAGAGAGTGACCTGCCATCAAGAATTTGAGTGCTGCCTCTAAAGTTTTCACAGTAAGTTGACCACGCCTCTTAGTCAGTGCTCTCGGGGTTCAGATGGCGGAGGTTGGCAGTCCTGCTTCAGGTTTCAATGCTGGAGTGCACATATCCTTAAGGGGCTTTGACATCATGAGGATATGCTTACCCCACGGCTGTGATGGTGGTGATACATGACAGGCTTTAGACCCCACAGAGCCAGCAACTCAGGTTTGTCACAGGAAATAGCAGTAGATGAAATAGAGGGCAGAGCCAGAGCAGGAAAGAGAGAGAAGATGCCATCTGACCTGTGGAAACTGACAGAACTCCTGTGAGTGCAGGTGGGCCACCTCCTGGTGACTCTTGGGAGTAATTGGGGAGACACTGGCAGCTAGTAGTCCTGCAGAACTGGTAAGAACAAGAACCTCTGAAACACAGGCTACATGGACACAGAATGCTGGACTGAAAGGGACTGAGGTTCTACATTTCATCAGCACACTTCACAGCCCAGCCACAGCCCAGAGAGGCCAAGTGATTTCCCAGCATTCCGCAGCCACTTAGAAACCACTACTTTTCAACCCCCCAATTGCTATCTTCAATGCACAACAGATACCTAAGTCTTTCCTCCCAAACTGAAAGGTTTTCTTGTGTTTTCAGTTTCAGTTACTAAACGCGAGGGGCTTTTGGGGTCCTTTTAAATGACATGGATGTGTGATTCAGTAGTATGTCTCCAACTGCAGGATCTTCAGGACCTGATACCACATCTAAGGCTCTGGATGGTAATGTTCACACAGAAATTTTTATAGAGGGTTCAGAGCAGATTCTGAAGGTGAATCTGCACTGAGACCTTCCCTCTTCCATCCTATTGCCCCTACTCTACCCCCCCACACACACATGCCTCATCCACACTGACCGAATCACTGGTCCAGACAGCTTATGATGGGGTGGGGGAAAAGAAGGAACCAGAAAAAGGACAGAGGGACCTGGGGGCAAATCTCAGCCTGAGTCACACTTGAAAGAGACCAAGACCATATGCTGAGTGTAGAGAGTAAGAGTCAAAGCAGAACCAAACTTGGAGCAGGGGAGGGACAAGCTTCTAGGAAAAATGGAGCAAAGGAGGAGGATGTAGGGAAGGAAAAGTAGAAAGATTTCCTTTTAAGCGCTAACACTTATCAACTGACTAGAGGCTGGGTGCACGAATTCGTGCACAGATGAGGTCTGGCCGGCCCCACCCCTGATCAGAGAGGGAGGGGCGGTTAGGGCGGGGCTGGCTGGGGGGAGGGGCTGCGGACGGTTGGCCAGCTGGCCCGCCGCTGGTCGAACTCCCAGTCAAACTCCTGGTCAAGGGGGCAATTTGCATATTAGCCTTTTATTATATAGCAGGGGTCCTCAAATTTTTTAAACAGGGGGCCAGTTCACTGTCCCTCAGACCGTTGGAGGGCCGGACTATAGTTTAAAAAAAAACTATGAACAAATTCCTATGCACACTGTACATATCTTATTTTGAAGTAAAAAAACAAAAAGGGAACAAATAAAATATTTGTATTTGCATGTGGCCCGCGGGCTGTAGTTTGAGGACCCCTGTTATATAGGATGGGAGTGGGTCAGGGATCAAGCTTTGTGGGGTTGTTCAGTGATGGGCCAGTGGTATCTGCTCTGGACAACTAAGGGGAAGTCAGTGCCCTGGATATTTTCAGCACATGGCAATATCACCAAATGGTTCATCAAACACAATTTCTCTTTCATTTTTTAAGGTATTGGAGTTGCTTATTTAAACCCTTCACATTCTAATACTTTCCCAGCAGCAAATTGAATTTATGACTTTACTGTACATCTGCAGACCATCTCATCTCCACCCCTTATGGCTGGAGACCTTGGATAAGTCCCTTATTTCTTGAGTGTCTCATTTTCTCAATTTGTAAAATGGCATCAAAACCCATACAGATTTTGTGAACATTAAATGCAATAACGGAGGAACGTTCCCTAGAACCATGCCTGGGACACAGGCCGCATTCAATAAATGTAAACTGTTTATTACTCTGCTATCCCTGACCTTGGACAATTGCCGGAACAGCTTTGGGGTGTCCATGATGTATAAGCATGAGGATCATATTTAAAAGGCCGTAGCAAACATGGGGTTAATTGGACAAGTCCTCTTTTTCTGACAATACCTGTAAGGTGTTTTTAGTCTGAGTATTTAAAATAAAACTTTAAGGTATGTTTTGAACCTAGTTGCTGGGGAGGGAGGGATGCTCTCAAAAACAATGTGGATTTCATAAAAACAGCCTCCACCTAATCCACATTGGCGCTAAGTGGGGGCTTTTGTTTAAACCATGGTGCCACTTAATGACCTTGATCTATGGTTATTTTTAGTCTTTTAGTCTGTAAACTTTTGAAAAACCTCCTCTATTCTGGAAGTGGGAATGGCGGGGGGG
>NW_005356944.1:5891927-5904400 GCF_000412655.1 Myotis brandtii
GGATGGGAGAGGAAAGGCTTGGACCAAGCAGGCATTGGACCTCATATTGTGTAACAGACTGCTGTGTGCAGATGGGGAGGAAGGTGGTAGATGGGGGATGAAGGTGGCAGGTGCCCTCTTCTTTGAACTCCACCTTGTTGCCTTCCTGGGACCTGGAGGCCTGTGAGTCCACCACTCACCTCCAAGCCTCTCAACCAGAGGCTCTTGATTCACTCCTACCCTTAGTACTTCAGGTCCAGGGGAAGTGGAAGTGTCTTATGGTTCCCTCCTATCCCTTTAAGATGTATGCTCCCTTATAACTACTCTCTCTCTTCCGCTCCCTCTCTCTCACTCCCCCATCCCGCTTCTCAATGCCCAGTCTGCTGGTCAGACCTCATTCTCTGAGGACTCAAACCCCTGCTTTTCTCTCTAAGTCAAATCCCGTTGTCATTCAGTGACTCTACTTCCAGGTGGACACTTGTCCAGCTCCTTAATTCCTTGGTTCCTTGATCTGCTCATGTCTAGTGACAACCCCTCCCCTCTACCTCAGCCACTCACTCATCTGTTCATTCCCTGGACACTGCCCTCTCCAGAAAGTAGACAACCTTCAAAATCTAGATGTCAACACCCTTCTCTCAGACCATCACCTCCAACTTCATTTCACCTCCTCTGTCATTTTACTTTAACTCAGAGACAAAACCTTTGACGCCCACTACTCTCTCCCCACACATCAGCCCCTTTTTTAAATTTACATTCCATCTTGTCCCAGCATGTATTTCATGGCCTACCATTATAATCATTCTCTTGAAAATACCCTCAACTCCCTCGTCTCCTCCTGTGTCCTATTCACGTGGCAAAACTCCCAACTCCTTCATGAATCCAACATCCTGCCTTCTATCTTCTCTATACTTATATCTGAACAATTGGACATTGTAGGAGAAAAATCAAAAAATGAAGTTCACTGGTTTCAGTTAAAATTCATAATCACGAGTCTCAAAAGATGTGTAGCAGTCACACCACTTCCCTCTAAAAGTCCAGCCTTCCCAGTTTCCAAGGTGACAATTCTGTACTCAAAACACAGTCTCTTCTACTTGTCTCTGGGCGTGTCTCCCCCCATACTCCACTCAGGAAAAAAAGTGACAAAACATGAACTAACTCCATTTCATTACCTTTATTTCCCTAAAGTAAAAACTGCAAACCTTGCTGCATGCTATTCCTCTTCGACTAACCTCTTGTTTCAAAGCACTGAGTGTCTCATCTAACCCAGGGCTACTCTGCCCTGTCTCCTCTCATCCTCTCACTTCATACTAACTCCTTTCCCTCCTATATCTCTAATGTTTCACTTTCCACCATATTATTCCCATCAGAATATAAATTAAGAGAAAAATATTCCCATCTTTTTAAATTGAACAATCCTCCACCAGTTCTTACCCTGTATTCTGTCTCACATCTTTTTCCATTTTATCTTCAACTCATTTCAGTCTCGCTTCCATCCCACTCTTTAAGTAAACGTGTCTTCATCATAGTCATCTATGACCTTGAAGTTCAGGAGATATTTTTTTAAAATATATTTTATTTATTTTTTTACAGAGAGGAATGGAGAGGGATAGAGAGTTAGAAACATCGATGAGATAGAAACATCGATCAGCTGCCTCCTGCACACCTCCTACTGGGGATGTTGCCTGCAACCAAGGTACATGCCCTTGACCGGAATCGAACCTGGGACCCTTGAGTCTGCAGGCCGACGCTCTATCCACTGAGCCAAACTGGTTAGGGCTCAGGAGATATTTTTTGATCCTTTTAATCAATCCAGTTGAGCATCCCCTTCTTGAAATGCTTCCCTTTCTTGACTTCCTCTGACATCACTATTTGGGTGTTTTTTCTCATCCCTCAATATTCTACCAATAGAGTGCCAGGGTTCAGTCCTGGGCATTGTCTCCCTATGTCTACACATTCATTTCAGAGCTTTAAATGCCATCTCTGTTGGCATAGCCATCTCTGTGCTGATGGCTCCCAAATTCACATGTCCCACCTTGATAGCTCTTCTGAGGTCCAGATTCTAATAATAATATTAACAATAATAACAATAACAGCAACCAAAGTAACTTACACTCAACTGTTCACCACATACCAAATCTACTTGAAGCACTTTGCATGACTGAGTCACTGATTCTCATCACATATTTTTGAAGTAGGTGCACCATCATCCCACTTAATAGATGGAGAAATTGAGACACAAATTGCCCATGTATCTTTCAACCCACAATTGATAAATAGTAGATGTAGAATTTTAAGCTAAGCAACTGAGTCTCTACTACACCAAAATCTTGATACCTATTCATCCAACATATTTTCATGATATGCTACCCAGGACAGAAATCTGAAAGCCACTTTGCATTATTTTTCCTCTCTCCACATTTAAGCTCTTTGGAATTCCTGGTAATTTCAGCTTAAAAATGCATCCTGAGTCCAATTACTTTCCATTTCTCCTACCACAACCTAGTCCAGGATTTTCTACTTCAGCATCATTTGACATTTGAGGCTGGATTATTCTTTGTTGTGTGGGGCTGTGGTGTGAGTTTTTAGGATCTTTAGCAGAATCTCTGGCCTCTACCCACTAGATGCCAGTAGCAACCCCCATCAAGACCAGCAAAAATGTCTCCAAACCTTGCCAAGTGCCCCCTGAAGGACAGAGAGCCACTAACTTAGTCCAGCTCTCACTATCTCTTGACTGAACTACACTAGTCTCCTACCTGGCCTTCTTACTCCAAATTTTACTTCTATTTTTATTTTGTTATCAGCAAAATAAACAGAAAATGCAACTAAGATTGTTATTCCTCTGTCTAAAATGCACTGTTTCCTATTGAATTTAGAAAAAAAGTTTAAGACATAATATCAGATTTTTAAAAGGTTTGAATGATCTGGCTCTGCCAAATTCACCAGTCCTGTCTCATATTGTCTTCCTCTTTGCCTCACCCACATAGAACTCTTTCAGCAACTTCAATCAGTTGAGTTTTCTACCAATTCACTCCTCCCTCTGCCAGTAAAGCTAGTGCTTCTCCCTCTCCACACACACCACACCACATACACATATCCCACACACCACACCACATACACACATCCCACACACCACACACTCCACACCACATGCATACATACATCCCACGCACCACACACCACAACACATACACACATCCCACACACCACACACACCACACCACATACACATACTCCCCACATGCACAATACAACACACACACCATATACCCCACTGACACCACACACACATCCCACACATGCACACACACCACACATATACATACCACATATACACACACCACATACCTCCCACACCTGCCATATATACCACACACATCATACACACACGACACACCTCACACATATATACCACCTACACATACACACATTTCAAACATGCACATACACCACATTCCCCACTTACACAACACACATACTACATACCACACACACTCCCACACCACACAAACGCACATACACCACACACATGCATACCACATATGAACATACCTCATACACCCACACACAACCCATATATATGCCACACACACACCATACACACATGCACACATGCCACACATATACACAGACCATGCATGTTACTCCAACCTGACCCTGCATTTCATATACTTGGCTCCTTGTCAACCATTAGGCCTCTCCTTTAACATCACCTTCATGGAGAGACCTCTAACCACTCTACGCAAATATGTTCCCCCTTGCTCCCTCCCATTATTCTCCACCATGCCCTGCACCTGCTTCCTTTTTCATGTCACTTGTAGGTATGTATTGATTTGTGCATTTTCTATCTCCCACATTAGACTGTCAGTCCCATGAGTGCCCGGGCCATGGCAGTGTTGTTTACTGTGATGTTCCCGACCCCTGGCTTGGGCCTGGCACATGGACACTCCGTTCATCACTCAGTGGAGAGGCTGGTAAGTGCCAGCCGGTTAGAATGGATGAGTAATTTCTGACTCCCCAAACCCCTCTTGACTAGTGTAATGCGATCTTGGCAATAATGATATGAGTAACAAAAGAGATTGAAGCCATAACCAGGCGTATAATCAGAGCCCACGTGGTTTGTCTTGGAATAAAGGAAATCCTAGCTGGGCTACCACTGTGCATTCTTAAGCTGTGAACTGGTCTCTCCCAGGTCAGGCTTGTTATTTCTGGCGCCAGTTGCCCACCACTGGCTAAGACCTTAGTAGCCTGGTTTTCACCTTTTCAGTTTGTGGTTAGTAACTTGGGGGAAGTACCCCATTATCAGTTGTCCTAGGCCCCACATTCAGGATGTTAGGAAACAGAAATTAATTATAACTCTCTTGGGGCCTTTTCAACAGCTGTGGTTTTTGAGGAAGTTGGCTCTTTTAGAGCCAGTGTGAGAGAAGGGGAGAGGGACAGCAAGGAGAGTGTTCTGTGCCTTCCTTCTTGGAGTACATGTGCAGCATCCCCTGGGGCATGTCTACGGTGCATGTATGTGCTCACATGTGTACACATGTGAGTGTGCCTGTGCATACACTTGAGCCCTTGTGTGGACTTGTCATAGCTGAAGCTGGAAGAGTCTTTAGGTAATATTTAGCCCAACCTTCTCATTTGATAGCAGGAAGGTGAGGCCCTGAGGAATTTGACTTTCCTAATGTCGCTCAGCCAGTTCATGGAA
The DNA here is from genome assembly GCF_000412655.1 of Myotis brandtii. NCBI lineage: Eukaryota > Metazoa > Chordata > Mammalia > Chiroptera > Vespertilionidae > Myotis > Myotis brandtii. Next base: position 5,896,603 of record NW_005356944.1, read on the forward strand.
GAGCTGGATTCAAACAAAGCTCAAGCCTCTCTTCTACCATATCTCACTCTCTGGAAGGTTCGTTTCAAAATGAAACATTTGGTTTTTTTGATTAAAGAATGATATGTAGCCCTAGCTGGTTTGGCTCAGCGTCAGCCTGGGGACTGGGGACTCAGTGGAGAGGCTGGTAAGTGCCAGCCGGTTAGAATGGATGAGTAATTTCTGACTCCCCAAACCCCAAGCTCGATTCTGGTCAAGGGCACATGCCTGGGTTGCGGGCTCAATTCCCAGTAGGGGGGTGGGGCGTGCAGGAGGTAGCCAATCAATGATTCTCTCTCATCATTGATGTTTCTATCTCTCCCTTCCTCTCCCTTCCTCTCTAAAATCAATAAAAATATTTTTTTAAAAGAATAATATGTAGATGAAGATTCAAAACTGCCACACTGGGTGCTCTGGACTTGGCTAACCCAGAGAAGGCACCCCTTCCAGCTTTCCTGATAAGAGCAGCGTTTGGCAGAGGCCATTGTCAGAAGGAGCCCATCTGTAGATGAAATCCCAGCCTTGTCCTCTGACCTCAACCCCATCCTTGCCTCCCTACCCTGTTGGTTTCTTTGGCTTCAGCCATGACTTATCAACCACCACCTGGCCTGCTGGGGTTCCTCCTCCAGCCCCTTGATGTGGTCCTGCCTTAGCCACTCGGCCAATCCCCAACATGACTCCAGCCTAGTTCTTGCTTGTCCTGAACACATATTAGCCACGCTGAATACCTGTGGACCCAACCAACCCTTCAGCCCTTTTCCTAAAAACTCACCCATCAGCCCAGAGCACTGCCTTTACCACCAGAATACAAGATCCCACGCTGACCCCACCTTCCTTGTTAGCCTCCCCCTTCCTTGGAAGTACTGAGAGGAGTGGCCACCTCACAGAGGCAAGGGCATTTCCCATAGGGGCACACTGGTTTCCATTTTCCACTGACCTGTTTTACAGTGTGTTAAAAGGAGGCAGTGGCTACACCATTGGCAATATCCACAGCATGTCTTCCTAAGATGTGATTTGTTGTTGTTGTTAATCTTCACCTGAGGATATTTTTCCTTTGATTTTTAGGGAGAGTGGTAGAGAGAGGGAAAGACAGACAGAAATATTGATGGGAGAGAAATGCATTGATTGGTTGCCTCCTGCATGCGACCCAACCAGGGCCTGGCCCAGGGAGGAGCCTGCAACCAAGGTACGTGCCCTTGACTGGAATTGAACCCGGGACCCTTTGGTCTGCAGGCTAACGCTCTATCCACTGAGCAAAACCGGCTAGGCCGTAAGATGTGATCTTGACAGTTCTTATTTCCTATGTCCCTGGAGCTGCTCTGGTCTTTGCATGTTCCCAAGCCTCACTCTCCTGCCTTCCTGTCTATTCTGTGAACTTCTCTAAACCCTTCCAATAAACTTATTTTCTACTTCAGTTAATCCAGGGTTGATTTATGTTGCTTGTGCTTAAGGACTTTGGAGCATACAACATAGGTGAGGTGAATTAACCTTCCTCAGAAGTCTTCTGTATGGGATATAGAAATTCTCAATGGCTCACTTAAGCCACTGGTTTTAGGAAAAAATGGGGAGGGGGGCTGCAGAGGAACTTATATAATCTATGTGCTTCAAGGAAGTAAGAGGAGTTGTAGGTATTGATGACTGTTTACTAGTATCCTCAGATCTGCATGATTACATACATAATATTGCTTGAATGAATGAATGAGTGAGTGAATAAATGAAATCTTCAAAGAAAAGTTGGCTCACCTTGGAGTTTCCTTCCCAGGTGGAGAACATAAGCTGCAAATGACTGTACCTACGTATCTGTATATCATGATATAACTAAGAGCTTCAGAGTCTTAATTCACAGCAAAAATACTTTTTATCTGATAAATGTGTTGAGATGGGAGGATCATTTGATCCTGGAAGTCCTGATTCCTTAAACTCTGCTTCCTTCATCAGTTCTGGAAGGAAGAATCCGAAGAGGGATTGATTTGCCTGTGGTCTCATGAATCATTTTCGTTGTCTAGCACTGGGCTACATCATCTTCATGGCTCAACCCTGAAAGAGGTTTCTGTACTCCTGAGAAACTCCCCCGAGTTAAAAACTAATTCCCAAGTAGGACTGCACATGTTGCAAGGCATTAGGGGATCTGCAGTGCACCATCAGGAAGCCCTATGCAAAGCAAATTCTTCTTTGAGACCTGCAGTCTAGGTAAGCAGGCTTCCCCGGGGCCCTGTCCCAACAATAGTCCCACCAGCATCACTTCAAGTGAAACATCATTTTATCCACAAGGAACTGTTTCACACACCCTCTGTTTTGTTGTTGTTGTTGTTTGGTCTGTTTTATGCCAGTGGTCTTGCAATGGGCAGGCATGGGTATCCCTTCTAAACCCTATAGATAGCATTTTCTCTAAAGTCTAAGTCAGGACATGAAGAAGTTCCAGAGGACAAGAAGACATTCCCTCTTCTGGAAAATGGAGTAAAGAGTTTCTCAGTGAATTCCTCCGCGCAGGCTGGCACAGAGCGACTCATCGGCTTTGTAGAGTTTTAAAGGCACAGGCTGCTGCACTTGCTTCCCTCTGCTTCCTGAATCAGAAAGCCATGCACATCCTGGCAGAGGGGACACCTGAGGGCGTGCGGGGGTCGATGCTGGAAATCCACAGGGAACAGGCTTGGTCTTGATGAGAGAGGTAGGAGTGTGGGGGAGTATTCTACATTAATTCTGAATCACTGGGAAACTGATTTTTCCAGCTGAGGAATGATCTAAAGACTAGTTCCAGAGCGGGTGGGGAAATGGGGGAACTTATACGCATATATGCATGGCCCCCTGGACACAGACAATAGTCTGGTGAAGGCCTGGGAGGGGCGGATGGGGGTGGCAGGGGTCAATGGGAAAAAAAGGGCATCTGTAATACTTTCAACAATAAAGATAACTTTTTTTTAAAAAAAAAGGAAAAGGATTGATCCAGAGAAAAGAGTGTTGGGAGGTAGGAACACCCAGTGCAGGCTGCTCAAAATAGGAACTTGGCAGTAGTAAGAGAGCAATCTGATTGGTTTTGATGAATAGCATCTTTCTCTTTTGTAATTCATCACCTTCACTTTTGAGTCTTCAATGTGCTGCCTTGCATGGATCTGATAAAGAGATAAAAGTACTTACACTTAACATAGAAATGTGAGAACTTTCATCTTCAACTGCTCACAGGGAAATCTCATACTGCTTCTTTCTGGGGTTGGGAGGACAGGAGTAAAACTCACTTAGCTACCAAACTCAGAGAAAACCGTGGCTCATCTTTATGGCTCATCGTTAGGTTTTCCCCTTCCTGCCCAGGTGGCGAAGCTAAGATGACCCTGACTGCCGTGGTCTGTTTTCCTTCTTCAGAGCCATTTCTCTAAGGATTTTGAGTCTTATTTTCATAGTGGACGTGTGTTTTCTTTTGTTAACAAGAAGCCTGAGATACAGGAAAGAATGGATCCTGAAGGGCTTCAATTCCTAAAACACTGCTATCTTCCGAATGTTTGAAGATCAGGCATCAGAGAAGTGATAGAGATGTTAGGAAGATGAGGAGGGAACCTCCTAGTAAGAGCCTGTTTTCATACCCAGTGGCCCAGACCAACCAAGATCTGGGTAGAGACAAGGGTAAAATAAGACTGTGTTTTGGAAACTGTGGTAAGAAGGAGGCAATGAGTCAGTGCTTACTCTCCCCAGAAAAATATATTGCTCACTGGGGAGGCCGTGGGGCAAAGCCTGTACATGTATCTGGAGGTGGGGTGGGAAGGGCAGATCGGCACATGGGAATTTGGAGGGAATGGAGTTGGGGTGGGGGGTGGGGGGAGAGAATGTGAATGAACAAGAGGTGGGAAAACACATTGGGGAAATGGTACTGAGAGTGGGTCCCTGGGGTGGAAGGAGCTGTCAAAACAGAAGCAGAACTTCTGCGCTGCGCTGATAGTGAAGGGAGATTTGCAGATTGGGTGGGAAACCCACAGACTTTTTTTTATTGTGTGCGTGCTTCTAATTTTAATTTCTTTTTAATTCAATATGTGTGAAACAAATGTGGTTTAGAGCAGTGTTAGTCTTGGTAACTTAGGGCTATAATTAATGTCCAAGTTTAGGGTTGACCGCACATAGCATACCTGGAAACAGTCCCTTGTTTATCAGCAGCTGAAATAGAAGCTGAGTCACAGAAGTGACACAAACATAGCGGGTGCCTGTCTCAGACCTCCTGATTTGCTGGGGGGGTTAATGAATTTTGCCTTTGCTTGCTCAGGCCTGGAGATCTCCTCTCTGATGATATCCATCCACTTTGCTCAGGGATGATCCTCTTAAGGGATGGTCCTTCTCTAGTTATCTTCCCAGATACCAGTGACTATACGTCTATGTCTGACTGACTTTCAGAGTTGAGCTATAGGGCATTTCATCAGCTACAATGTCAATAATTCCACTCACTGTTCTAAACTGGTGATTGAAGAGAGTTCAGTTTTGAACACCCAGATTTGCTTAAATTGCATTTCATCTGTGCTTGAAGGGAAGCGGGAGGAAGACTCCACCTGCTTTGGAAAAAGACACGTGAGCTTTTCCCACCTTGTAGTAAACAACTACCATCATTATCCACTCTACTCCCAGGCCCGAGCCCTGGTAAGAGTAGGAAATGGGCTGAAGTGAGGAGTACTACAGTCTCAGTGACTCAAAGGCCATTAAAAACAGATGGATTTAGATCTGCAAGTAATGGTAGGTCATCCCCCTATTCTCCATAGTCTTTCTATCACAGATAGGAAAGACCATGAGAATGCCCTAGTGAAGGTGCGCCTGCATCAGGGGAAATCAAGATGAGCCCTTGGGTGCAAGAAGAAAACAATACAGTCTCTATTATATTTATTTCTTATCCTTCTAAATGTTCTATTTTTGTGAATATGTTTGTTTTATTCATCTATTTATCATCTATCACATGTCATCTATCTATCTATCCTTCTATCAAGAGGCCCATTGAGCAGCATTTTTGGAACTACAAATTCCTGAGAGATTTTATTTCAGTAGTCTAGGAAACCATCGTTAAGTGACTCATTTATTTTCATTAAGGAACCTTTTCTTAAATAAACCTGACACAAAATTCTAACATGTAAAACAGGTAAGATGGACTGCTCTAGCCTTGGCTGGTGTTCTCAGTGGTTAGAGCATCAGCCCTTGCACTGAAGGGTCATGTGTTTGATTCCAGTCAAAGGCATGTACCTGGGTTGCAGGTTCAATCCCTGGCCCTGGTTGGGGCATGTGCAGGAAGCAACCAACCGATGTGTCTCTCCCACATTGATGTTTCTCTCTCTCTCTCTCCTCTCCCTCCCTCCCTCCCTCCCTTCCAGTCTCTCTAAATATCAATGGGAAAAATATCCTCAGGTGAGGATTAACAAACAGCAACAACAACAAAAAGATGGGCTGCTCTTTTGAAGGAGGACTGGAGACAGGGTAGGGGATGGCCCAGCCCCCAGACTTTCCCTTTCATTTGCTCTCCCCTTTGCTCTCCAGACCTGTGTTAACTTCCATTTGGAAACCACCGTGGTAACTTATGAAACACATCTTTGAAGATGAACTGGCTCATGTCTGAAACCAGACTGACAGGACATGGCCCCGTTCTCAGGTTTGATCTTGTATTTTCCACTAGCTGGTCCATCCCAGCCTCTTCTTCATGCCACGTGCTAAACACCCACTCGCGGCCCAGACTAAGAGAAGGGACTGACTCCCTCCTCCTGAGAGAAGCCGGCTTTCCCAGGCCATTTTCCACCTCCCCATGGCTGCTTCATTTTCCTCAGCAGTGACTTCCCAAGTTATCGGTCAATACTCTCTCCCTGAGTATTCCTGTTCATTGCAGAGTATGACCAGACCTCCGCAGCAAGCACCTCTCATCTTATTGCAGATGTGCAATTAGAGATTTTTCTTAAACTAAACGAAATCCCACATTCTAGGCACACCTCACCCTTTAGCTAATGCAGTTATGGTCATAACTTTCCTTCTGATTTTGCTGGTTTAGAGATGGCCTATTTCCCAAGGGCACTTCACACTGTACTTTATAGAGTTATGTTACCTTCATGAACTACCTTGAGGAGCAAATATACTCCTAGAATTATGGGGGAATGTGGGGTATGGCAGATAGAGATAGATCACTCCAATTGGCCTTCAAAAGGGACTCTGCCCAGCTACTCGGAGGGTAGCTAGCTGACAGCCTCCCCAGTAGCAACTCTTGAACCAGACTCACCACAGAAGAATCTCTCATTGGAAAGTAAACATCTTGGTCCATACATAGGCCATGGTCACACGACCTTGTCTAACCGGAGAGGAGAACAGGATAAAGGCAAGCACTAAACATGTCTATCACAGCAGCCTCCCAGTGTGCCAGAAAATTCCATTAGTTATTGTCAGGGTTCAAAAGTTCTCTTACAGTATTAATTGATGAATATCCATTATCACCCAACAGAATATAAATCATGAATTAGTTTGTCAGTTTGGGTTTTGTTGCTAATACTTTGAAGGAATGAAAAGCCATGGGGGAAGCACACTTGCAGATCCCTTCTTAATAAAAAGTGGCCCAGGGACTTGGCCAGGCAGGACAGGGCCATGTGGGAGAGGCTTGGGAGGCCCCTCTCTGGAGATGGATGGCAGGTGGGGACAGGGAGGGTCTGAAGGAGAAGACCTAAGGCAGCGGTTCTCAACCTGTGGGTCCCGACCCCTTTGGCGGTCGAACGACCCTTTCACAGGGGTCGCCTAAGACCATCCTGCATATCAGATATTTACATTACGATTCATAACAGTAGCAACATTACAGTTATGAAGTAGCAACGAAAATAATTTTATGGTTGGGTCACAACATGAGGAACTGTATTTAAAGGGCCAGAAGGTTGAGAACCACTGTTCAAAGGGAAGAAGGGCATCGAGAGATGGTACAGGCCACCCATGACCAACTTCCATGAATTCAGCACTTTGCCCCCAGCTGCTCAGGTGAGCAAAGCGTTTTTCAAATGTCTGTGGGTGTCATTTGAATGATAGCACGTCTTATCAAACCTTTGATCTTATGTTTGTCTCCAATCTGCCCTCCCTTTTCACTCCCTCCCCACCCCACCCCCACCACACTGCTTTGAAAATGTTAAGTTGCTTGCGTAGACGATTGGGTTTCCTGTCACACTTTGGTGTCTGCCATGCTATGGAGACCGACAGGGCAGAGATACACAACTGTAGAAGGAAGTCACGCTTGGTTTCAGTGCAAATTGACTTATTAGATCCTTGACATTTTCTAGGCTGTTACTTCCGGCAGCCTGGCACATGTGGGCTGGCCGAGGCTGGGAGCTTTGTTAGCATTTTCAAGTTGAGTGTTTACCCGAGCCCTGTAAGCCATCTGGGTCTGTGGAATGGACTTAGCCCCCTTCCCCTTTGAGTTCTTCCACCTTTTCCTTATGAGCTGAAAATATTCGTGAAGAGCCACTTCTGTCCCTCGTGGATATGGGATGTTTACTCTCGAACTGAGAAGTGTTACAAAGGGGGGTCGGATTAGAACAAAACGAAGTCTAAGGGTCTGGCCAATTTACGCTGTTAGAATTTTTCTTCAAAAATGGGCGAACAGACATGTGGCTTTCTGGTCCACTGCATGACTCCAGTCAGACTGCTTGGGTTCATATGCTGACTCAGCCACTTACTGATGATGTGGCTGTAGGCAGATTATTAGCCTTTCGGAACCCAAGTTTCTTTAACTGTAAAGCAAGGACAATTTTATCTACTCAATGTGTGTGTGAGTGTGTGTGTGTGTGTGTGTGTGTGTGTG
>NW_005356944.1:5904542-5924341 GCF_000412655.1 Myotis brandtii
GACCAGGGCTGGGGATTGAGCCTGCAACAGAGGTACATGTCCTTGACCGGAATCGAACCTGGGACCCTTCAGTCCATGGGCCAACACTCTATCCACTGAGCCAAACCAACTAGGGCTCATCTACTCAATATTGAAGCCCATAAAGAGAACTCAATACAATATGAACTATTCTTGTTTTGTTGTGCTCTAAACAGATTTTGGGAGAGAGATCTGCTAATTTGACGTCGATGACTAGCTTTGTTATTGTCAGTAATAATCTCATACCATCAAGTGTGATGGACCGGCGTGTACTTCAGTTTCCATATCCATAAAATGGGACTGATGTTGCTGACCCTTCTTTCCTTACTGGATTATGAGATGCAGCAAATGAAGTAAGAGATGCCTCTTGAAAAATAGATATTGTCCATGCTGTGTGCAATCATAGCAGCAATTGCTGGAGAGGTAGAAGAGTGTCATCGTTCATCCTCCTGCGATATTTGCTCCTGCCTCTGTGTAAGACTGTGAATGAGGAGCCAGACTTTGTTGGGGTGGGAGGGGCCAGCTCTTCCTGCACGGCCTTGGACAGAGCATCGCTTTTTGACCACCAACACTCCCATCACGGAGTCAGACGCACTTCCGTTAGGAGCTGCCTGTCTGTGAGAGGTGGATGTCGGAGCCTGCTTTCCAGCTCAGGAACCAGGGGAGGAGCAAAGCCAGCGGCAATGCTAATACACCAGACCTGGGCAGTGGGCAGGCCCTCAGCCCTCTCCCATCTGAAGGGTCCCTATCAGGCTGAGGTTGTTTGGCTGCCCCCTGGGTAGCAATAGTAAGAGGCGGTGCATTCGTGGAAAAAGGAAGGAAGAAAAAAAAAATCCCCACTGCTTTCATAAAATGCAGCATCTCACACTTCCTGTTTAAGAGGGAGAATTCATTTTCCCCTACGTTGAAAATATTTGGGTCTGGGTGAGAGTGGAGGGGGAAGAGGAGAGGAGAAATGGCCCTTCTTTCCAGAGCCAGGCAGAGATTTGCATACACACACACACACACACACACACACACACACACACACACACTGAAATATGCTTGGTTCTCATTTTAGAGGGAGTTCCTTGGTTCCAAGTAAATAAATAAATAAATAAAACCCATGTTAGCTAATTTAAGCAAAAAACAAACAACAAAAAACTACACACACATGTCAGACCCCACACACATGCACAGAGTAGCTCACAGAATCAAATAAAAAGCTAAAAACTCTGGCTTTGCACAGGACAGGAAACTGGGGACCTCAGAAGAGACTCTAATGGATTCCCCACCCACCAGGAGTCCCTGTGTCGCCTCACTCAGGACTGCTCTTCCCTGAAGAGAGTTCATTGGCCTTGCTTGGTGATGGGCCAATTTCTCGACCAGCAGAAGATGTGGCACCCCCGTCCTGGCTCTGTTAGGAGGGAGGTGTCTGCCAGAGTCCCTGCTCATCACCATCCACCTCTTGGTCATAATTAGTGCCTAAGACAGCCTGGATTGACATTCGTCCAAAGGGCGTCGACATGTTTCTGCTTTATAGCATCCTCAATGACATTAAACCATGGAAAAAGTGGGTTACGGGCTTCCCATTCGAGACAAGATCTCTACCTTGTCTTTCTGGCCCCTAGAGAGAAAAGGTGCTCCGGCCTTCCTGAGGAGGGTTGTGACTTATCCTCACTTTCTCTGTAACAGCTTCATGCTCTGGATTCTGGAATTTGGGGCCCCGAGGTCCCCAGTTCCTCACCCTCGCTCTTGCTTAGACAGCAAACTAAAAATAAGTGTCCCCAGGACCGTTCATGCTGGTGACGACGGTTGGACTGCCACCTCACCGCAAAGGCGCTTGCCATGTGGGGTTTGGAAAAGGGAAACGCTTGTTAGCTAATTTAAGCAAAAAACAAACAACAAAAAACTACACACACATGTCAGACCCCACACACATGCATATTAGAAGGCCATATTAGAAGGCCACAGAGTAGCTCACAGAATCAAATAAAAAGCTAAAGACTCTGGCTTTGCACAGGACAGGAAACTGGGGACCTCGGAAGAGACTCTAATGGATTCCCCACCCGCCAGGAGTCCCTGTGTCGCCTCACTCAGGACTGCTCTTCCCTGAAGAGAGTTCATTGGCCTTGCTTGGTGATGGGCCAATTTCTCGACCAGCAGAAGATGTGGCACCCCCGTCCTGGCTCTGTTAGGAGGGAGGTGTCGGCCAGAGTCCCTGCTCATCACCATCCACCTCTTGGTTATAATTAGTGCCCAAGACAGCCTGGATTGACATTCGTCCAAAGGGCGTCGACATGTTTCTGCTTTATAGCATCCTCAATGACATTAAACCATGGAAAAAGTGGGTTACGGGCTTCCCATTCGAGACAAGATCTCTACCTTGTCTTTCTGGCCCCTAGAGAGAAAAGGTGCTCCGGCCTTCCTGAGGAGGGTGGTGACTTCTCCTCACTTTCTCTGTAACAGCTTCATGCTCTGGATTCTGGAATTTGGGGCCCCGAGGTCCCCAGTTCCTCACCCTCGCTCTTGCTTAGACAGCAAACTAAAAATAAGTGTCCCCAGGACCGTTCATGCTGGTGACGACGGTTGGACTGCCACCTCACCGCAAAGGCGCTTGCCATGTGGGGTTTGGAAAAGGGAAACGCTTAAGTGCTAGTTTATCAGCCGAAAGGAGCTGCGACAGAAAACACACAATACCGGTCCCACCCACAGGCTCTGGTCTGAGTATCAGCTTACAGGAGAAAGCACAGCCACGGGAAATTACAGACAGAGGTGTTGCTTTATTTACACATGTGCGGGGGAAGGGGCAAGATGTGGGCCCTCCTGGACGGTTCTGGGAAAACACTGAAAGAGAGCAAAAGTGTTTTTTAAAAGTGTTGGGACCTTTGTGTGTGTGTGTGTGTGTGTGTGTGCATCCCAGTCACAGGCCTTCTTCATTCACTTGATATTATCATGTAAGGCTTGCCCCATGTTTTAAAATTGCTTTGCCAGCATTATTTCAATGGTTTTTGTATATTCCATCAAATTTTTCATAGCTCACTGACGCGGCCCACAAGCAGTAGACCTGGAATATTGGGAATAAGGCTGTGATGGGCATCTTTGTGCACAAACCAGGGCACCATCTGTAGAAGAAGGGTCCAGCCTCGCAGCTTATTGGGTGTGAGGTCTCCACACTATCACCTTTATCTCTTGATTGGCTGCCTCCTGCATGCCCTACTCTGGGGACTGAGCCTGCAACCCGGGCATGTGCCCCAACTGGGAATTGAACTGTGACCTCCTGGTTCTTAGGTTGATGCTCAAACACAGCCACGCCAGCTGGGCAAGTGTTAGGACATTTGAAAAATACATCAGAACAAAGAAGAAAAGCCTGCAGGGACGCCCAGTATTAATATCAGGAAGAAGAGCGTAGGGGTTGACAGTGCCGCCCCTGGTTCATTTCCAAGCCTCCTCTCCCTGTCTCTCTTGGGAAAGCTGTGTGAAATGAAGTGATAGTTTAATCACTGTCGCTACTACAATGGCAAGTTTTAATGCATCCCAGTCACAGGCCTCCTTCATTCACTTGATATTATCATGTAAGGCTTGCCCCATATTTTAAAATTGCTTTGCCAGCATTATTTCAATGGCTTTTGTATATTCCATCAAATTTTCCATAGCTCACTGACGCGGCCCACAAGCAGTAGACCTGGAATATTGGGAATAAGGCTGTGATGGGCATCTTTGTGCACAAACCAGGGCACCATCTGTAGAAGAAGGGTCCAGCCTCGCAGCTTATTGGGTGTGAGGTCTCCACACCATCACCTTTATCTCCGTTATAAAGCAGCTCTTAAATGGACAAGGTCCATAGCTTATTCTAATCTAACTTTTTTTCACTCTTTTTCCTCTTTGCCTGTTTCTGGAAGTCATTTCCTAGACTGTTAGCAAGGATACTCGAATATGAAAAAGAGGACATACTTTGTTTTAGGTACTTGTTGCTAAGTCATAGAGAAAACTTGATGGGAGACTGTTAACAGTCAAGGTGAAATTTATTCAGGAAAATCAATCAGACCAGGTCTGGGCACTGCTTTAAAAAACATATTCAGTGCTCTTATGTTTTTTCAAACTATGTACATTGCTATGGTAAAACATGCTTCCACTAGGCATGTAGTGTGTGTGTGTGTGTGTGTATATGTACTAGAGGCCCGATGCATGAAATTCGTGCAAGGGGCTCGGCCCTCACAGCCCCAGCTGCCTCAGCTGGCCCTTTCAGCCCCTCGCAGCCTCGGCCGACCCTCACAGCCCCAGACATCCTTCCGGACGGTTGTCCTGCTGTTTGGTCTAATTAGCATATTAGCTCTTTATTATATAGGATATTGATTTCAGAAAGAAAGAGAGAGATAGCAACATCAACAATGAGAGAGAATCATTGATTGGCTGCCTCCTGCATGCCCTACTCTGGGGACTGAGCCTGCAACCCGGGCATGTGCCCCAACTGGGAATTGAACTGTGACCTCCTGGTTCTTAGGTTGATGCTCAAACACAGCCACGCCAGCTGGGCAAGTGTTAGGACATTTGAAAAATACATCAGAACAAAGAAGAAAAGCCTGCAGGGACGCCCAGTATTAATATCAGGAAGAAGAGCGTAGGGGTTGACAGTGCCGCCCCTGGTTCATTTCCAAGCCTCCTCTCCCTGTCTCTCTTGGGAAAGCTGTGTGAAATGAAGTGATAGTTTAATCACTGTCGCTACTACAATGGCAAGTTTTAATGCATCCCAGTCACAGGCCTCCTTCATTCACTTGATATTATCATGTAAGGCTTGCCCCATATTTTAAAATTGCTTTGCCAGCATTATTTCAATGGCTTTTGTATATTCCATCAAATTTTCCATAGCTCACTGACGCGGCCCACAAGCAGTAGACCTGGAATATTGGGAATAAGGCTGTGATGGGCATCTTTGTGCACAAACCAGGGCACCATCTGTAGAAGAAGGGTCCAGCCTCGCAGCTTATTGGGTGTGAGGTCTCCACACTATCACCTTTATCTCCGTTATAAAGCAGCTCTTAAATGGACAAGGTCCATAGCTTATTCTAATCTAACTTTTTTTCACTCTTTTTCCTCTTTGCCTGTTTCTGGAAGTCATTTCCTAGACTGTTAGCAAGGATACTCGAATATGAAAAAGAGGACATACTTTGTTTTAGGTACTTGTTGCTAAGTCATAGAAAAAACTTGATGGGAGACTGTTAAGAGCCAAGGTGAAACTTATTCAGGAAAATCAATCAGACCACGTCTGGGCACTGCTTTAAAAAACATATTCAGTGCTCTTATATTTTTTTCAAACTATGTACATTGCTATGGTAAAACATGCTTCCACTAGGCATGTAGTCATTGTGTGTGACAATAACAGCAATAACTTTTTTTTTAAGGCAAGAAAGAATGTACAAGCCCATAGTATTTTCCCTCTAAGATTATCTTACCTTCCTATCATAGAAGCTCCTGGGGGTCCAGATGTTAATATTATTCCTCTTTCCTATTCCACTAATCTAATCCCCTAGATATGCACTGTAGAGTCTCTACTAGAACAACAATGGTCAAAGCAATAGCAAGAACTAACATCAATTGAGTGACTAATCTAATAATCCCCTAGTGCACTGTGGAATCTCTACTAGAACAATGGTCAAAGCAATAGCAAGAACTAACATCAATTGAGTGCTTGCTGCATGCCAGGAGCTGGGCTCAGACGTTGAGTGGATGGAATGGTACATTTAATCTTGACAGAGGGAGGATGTCTAGTTCAGAATCAGTTGACCTTTTTGAGGAGTTGACAGCCATGGACTTGGGGAAAGGTCCTGAGTGGGGTTGAGCATGATCTATCCCACCACGGCCAGGGATCAGCGAGACAGCAGGAAAGTGGCATCAAACCCAGCGGGGAGAGTATTTATGAGAAGAGCAAGGTCAAATTCAGACTTTCGGAAGGTCATACACATCTTCTATTTGGAAACAGATTGTGGGGTGAAGTGGGTGTACACGGGAAGGCACTGTTGATGTAGTTGGGGCAATGGGGGTATGGGGGGTAGAGAGGCTTGGACTCAGGGGTTGCTGGTGGAGATGGACGGAAGTACATGGACTCAGGATGCATTTAGAGATAGAATTGACAGAATTTGCTGGTAACTTATATAAAGAAGGTAGGATGAGGGATAAACAAAAGCCAAGTCCTGGGTTTTTCATTTGAGTGCCTAGGCTGATGGAGCGCCATATTCAACGATGTGAAAATCTGGGGGAGGACCTCTGGGGGAGTAACTAGGGAGGGAAATGGAAGGTTCTATTCTTACCTTGTCATTTGCCAAAATTGACATTGTGACCAAAAATAAAGGACACAAAACTAGAAGCTTTCACTCTTTAATCATTTTTGTGTAGTAAAAAGAAACCGGAGAGGCCTGGGGCTGGGCTCAGACAAACCGAGGACTGCTGTTTGCAAGTTGCGAGACTTACCCTGCTTCATTCTCAGCTTCCTCATCTCTAAAGGGGAGTTCACATGCCTGCCCCACTCTTGTTGAGGTAGGTAAGGTATGTGCAGCTCCCAGCCCAGTCTCTGGCAGGCAGTAATTCCATGTCTTAAATGTTAGTTGCAGTCCTTTGAAATAACCTGCACAAGATGAAGCTGTTCTATGTAATAAATCTTCCTGTGTGGGTCCTGTGTGTCCCTTAGCCTGGGTGACAGGGCATGACATGGATAAAGAGCATGTGGAAGGCAGTGGTGCCTCACCCCCCACCCCCACCCCAATCCCTGTTACTGGCTATCTGAAGTCCACATTTAAATGTTTCATTTCTTTGAGTGAAGGCTTTTTTTTTTTTTCCTGAAATAGCAATGGTCTTGAAAAAAAGAAGAAATCGTTTAAAGCGTATTTGTCAATAATAGAAAGTCAGCATAATGTTCTGTTTTGGAGCATGGAGCCTGGCTGCCCAGTTCTGAATTTCTGCTCTGTCACGTATGAGCTGTGTGACTTTGGGCAAGTTACCTGACTCCTCTGTATCGACGTTCCCTCCTCTGTGAAATTAGGACATTAGTGATTCCTACCTCACAGGGTTGTTAGGAGATTTAGTGAAGCTAATACACACAAAACCATAAAATAATGCCCAGGGAAGAGTAACCACACATAACTCTCAAACAGGAATAGTTAAAGTGTTAGAAACAGATGATCCTGAGAAGGTGAGGGAAAGGCGAAGCTGGGGTGGGGGGTGGGGGGGCTAAGAGGCGCTGGGCTCTGGAGGAGGGTCAGACACTATGGGTGATCACGAGAGGAGCTAAACACAGACATTTATGCTTCTTGGTTTTGTCTTGTCAAGCCCCCCCAAAAAAGAGAATTCCCAAACATTAGAGCTACATTTCCCCCTCTTAGCAGCAGCCTTTAATCCAGGTTGGGCTCAGGCAAGGTAACATGCATCAAAACATGCATTTCTGCAGAAGCTCCCTCCCTGGAGTTTATAAGGACATGTCAAAGTGTCTCCTACCCCTACCCCTACCTGCCTAATTTGGCTTGAGTGCGTGACTTCCTGTGGCTTATCAAGGTCTCAACTGAAATCCGGCCACAGCCTACGCCTCCAAAGCCTCCAGGGAGGATCATCATTTCTGACATTTAAAATGGACTGGGGTTGCCAGGAAACACGTGAGTTTCCTCTCGTGTCATCCTTTCTTAAAGGAAATTGCTTGGTGGGCCATTATATCTGGATGGTAGTTGGCTTTTATACTTAATCTCCATCTGAGGCAAGTTAGGGACAGAGCAACAACCTTCTTTAAAAAAAAAAAACGTGGGCCGTTATATCTGGATGTTAGTTGGCTTTTATACTTAATCTCCATCTGAGGCAAATTAGGGACAGAGCAACAAGCTTCTTTAAAAAAAAAAATGGGGCAGGAGGGAAGCAGTTTGGTTGGGAGAAAGAAATCAGGAGTCCTGTCTGGCCATGTTCATGTTGATCTGTGTAATAGACAGCTGCTTGGGACCACACATCTTGTACCATCTCTTTCTCTCCCCGGGTCAGTGCTCAATTAGCTCTGAGTTGGTTGGTCTTGTACATTCAGGTGTAAATGGAACACCGCACGGCAAGGTGGCTTTCTACAGGCCAACAAGGGTTCAGATTTTGCATAACAGGAGCATAGAGGTAGCAACCTGAGGGTGAACCTTACATGAGGGGAAATGAGAGTTCAGTGGGAGCTAGACAATAGTTGTTTCTTCCCTCTCCTATGGATAACTCAAAGGTACAATATCTTCAAGCAACTCTTTCAGAGAAGCTCCACATGCTGAGTGGACACAACTTCTAAGTGACCTTCCGGGACCTTCAGCAGCTCTCTGTGTGGTGAAAGCCTGGATGGTGATACAGCTCCTCCCATTATACCACACCTTCTTTTGTCTTCTTTCCATTTTTTGCTACAGCCAATACCTTCCTCACCTGCCAATTAAACTGTTAGTATCTTAATCCTTGCCTCAGGCTCTGCTTTATAGAGGACCCAATTAAGACAACATCCAAACAGAGAGGGTGTGTTCTAGTTAAAGTCTAGAACTCAGAAGTCAGGGTTGGAACTTCTAACTTGGGAAACATCACATATGTGGTATTTAGGGTCATAAGACTAGTGCAGTCACTTAGAGAGGATGGGTCAAGAAATATGGGTCAAGGAGCAGATGTGGCGCACTCTAAAATCTCATGTGTAGGCAGAGGGGTGTGGGTCCAGCTGAGGGGTGTTGAGAAAGAATAGTTAATGAGGTAGAAGAAAATCTGAGGGGGTGTAGTGATATAGGCAAAAGAAATGGAAATTGTTGCAAGAACAATAGGAGTAACCAAGTGGGTAGAAGCTAGCTGAGCGGTCCAGTAATATGGGAGAGAGTGAAGACCAGTAGGTCCAGCAACATAGAAGTTGCGTGTGGCTTTGATGAGAGTAGTTTCGGTAAGGAAGTAGAGTTGGCGTTAGTCAAGGAGAGAAAGGGAAATGGGAAGTGAAAATAGCTAACATCAAAGATAAGTCTTTGAAGACATTTAAATGGAAATGGGGAGGAAATAAATGGGTAGCAACAAGGATGTCTGTTGGCTGGATGCTGTGACTGGGAAATGTATGTGGGAGAAGTGTACTGGCTGGGAGTCAGGCAGCCTAAATTCTAATCTTTTTTTCTGCCATGAGCCAGCTGAAGGGGCCCTAAGTAAATTAGTTCCCTCTCTGGGCATTAATTTCCTCATTTGTCAAATCAAACATCTCTCAGATCCCCTCTAGCTCAGAAAAGCTATGTTCCATGGATATGCTAAAGCTGACAGAAGAGGAACAGTGAGTGGGGAAGTTAGGATCCTTGAAGAAATGATGTAAGTCCTTAAGGGGCAGTAAAAGAGGCCCTACTTCCCAGGGTAGTAGGAAGGATTAAATAAGATAATGCATGCAAAGCACTTAGCACAGTGCCTGATAATAGTAAGAACACAATACACTTCATTTATTACTAGAAACAATAGAGGTAGTCTAAGCAGCAGAAACATCCAGGGTATTGTGTGCACTGATTTACTGCACACCCAAGTCAGTGACTTTTGGAGAAAAAGAAGGAAGGAGAAGAAGTGGGGGTGAACCAGGCAGCACCTGGTATGACGGTGAGAACCACACTAGAGGCGACTTGTGGAATGAAGCGTCTTAGGACGTCAGCTCAGAGTTGGTGGCTTGGATGATGTGAGGGTCCACCAAAATGAGATGTTTTACTTTTAAGGATCCTTCCTATTCCATGTAAAAGTAAGGTGGGAATGCAAAGAGCATGAGGGTCCACCAAAATGAGAAGATGTTTTACTTTTAAGGATCCTCCCTATTCCATGTAAAAGTAAGGTGGGAATGCAAAGAGCCTAGAATAGCCAAGGCCACCTCAAAGAAGAACAAAGTTGGAGGATTAAACCACATATCAAGAATTACTATAAAGTGACTAACTAAAACAATGTGGCATGGGCACAACAATAGACAAATAGTGGAACAGAGTAAAGAGTCTAGACCAAAGCATATGTTAGCACTTGATTTATGGAAATGAAGTCACCTAAAGCAGTGGGAGAAGGACAATCTTGCAATGAATGATGCCGGTCCAATGGATATCCAAATGGAAAAATATGACTAAAACTCAACCCCTGTCTCATACCATAGGGGGAAAATAATCAATACTATGTCACCTGTAGATTGTAGAGAAAAGCTTCTAGACAGTGGTTCTCAACTGTGGCTCGCGACCCCTTTGGGGGTCGAACGACGGTTTCACAGGGGTCGCCTAAGACCATCCTGCATATCAGATGTTTACATTACGATTCATAACAGTGGCAACATTACAGTTATGATGTAGCAACGAAAATAATTTTATGGTTGGGGGTCACCACAACATGAGGAACTGTATTTAAAGGGCCAGAAGGTTGAGAACCACTGCCTAGATAGAAACAACTCAAATATGCATCAAGTGTGGAACAGATGAATACATGATGATATTCATAGAATGAAGTGCTGTACACATGAAAATAAATTAACCACTACTACACACGGCATTGATGAGTCTCATAAATATAATGTGGAATGAAAGAAGCTAGTTACAAAGAGAACGCATATTGTCTGATTCCATTTATTCAAAGTTCAAAAACGAGCAAATTTCATCTATGGTGCTACAAGTCAGGATAGTGGTCCCTTTAAAAAGCAAGAAGGAGGTAGCGGTGGGAAGGGCCATGAGGTGGGCCCCGAATGCTGGTACTCTTCTATTTCTTGACCTGGGTGGTGGGTACTTTGGGTGGTTTTCTTTGCACTATCCACTTAGGATTCGTGCACTTTTCTGTAGGTATGCTCTACTGAGGAAAAAAGATGTATCTAAGTAAATGAGGGTAATCTTCATTTTAATAAACGATAAAATGTTTCTCCCCACCTTGTTTCTGACACATTCCCAAATTCAGGTTCCCCACTGGATGTGACGTTGTTGTTCTTACCAAATGTGTCAGCCACAATGGAAAAAATGTATGGGGTTTTTACAGATTTTTTTAAAGTTTAACATCTTCCTTGTAAGGTCATTAAAAAACTCTATCCTCAAATAAAACCATCAAACTTCACCCCTATCCTTTTATGGTTAAGAAAACTGAAATGCTGAATCTGGGAACAGCAGTCATCTTGGGATCAGAAAGTGAAAGTAGATCAGAAATTCACGCATTCATTCACCTGACAAATATTGATTAAGCACCTACTATTATTATAGGCACTGCACAGACAACAGTGAGAACACAGATTGTCTGAAAAGAGGTCCTGTTCCCATGGAACTTACATTCTGGTGAAGATAGAAAACACACAAGTCAATAAGCAAATGTGACGAAGAGAAACAAAGCAGGAACGTCAGGTAACAGGTGCCAAGAATAAGGTTTTGTTTGTGTGGAGAGTGGTCATGGAAGACCTCACCCAAAGGTGAGAGACCTGGAGAAGAGGGGTGGCCATGTGGGTGCCTGGGAGAAGAATGCTCCACACCGAGGGAGCCTGAGATGGGAACCGTTTCTGTGCCTGAAGAACAGCCAGGAGGCCAGTGTGGCAGGCAGAGAACGAGCAAAGATGACAGCAGAGATCGGAGTCAGGGATCATTAGGGCCTCCTAGACCCATTGTAAGGGCTGTGGCTTTGCCTCTAACTGAGATAGAGGCTTGTGAGTGGAAAGAGGGACATGATCTGATTTAACTTTTAAGACTTACTCAGGCTACTGGGAGGGAATAGAAAGAAAAGGGGAATAGAAAGCAAAAGCAAGGAGCCCGGTCAGGAAGTTGTTATGGGGATACAGTTGAGAGACCATGGTGCCTTGGACCAGTGGTGAGGATGTTGAGAACTGGATCTCTTTCATGGTAGGGACAACCAAGGTTTACTGTTTGGAAGTGAGTTGTAAGACAAAGAGAGGAGTCAAGATGTTTGGCCTGAGCAATTGGAAGAATGGAGTTCTTGTCAACTGACATGTGGGTGGAACAGGTGTGGTGGAAGCTTTCAAAATACTGTTTGCACATGTTTAGTCCAAGCCTATTAGATATCCTAGTGGAGATTACTGTATAAGGAGGCAGTTGGAGATAAAGAGGCTGGAGCTCAACAGAGAAGTTGGTACTGAAGATGTAAATTTGGGTGTTGGCTGAAGCTAAAAGACTGGGTGAGATCACTTAGGAAAAGGATATAGACAGAAAGGAGAAGTCATCCAAGGGATGGCCCTCTGAGATCAGCCCTGCCTTAAATCGTGCTTCCGCTGCAGAATGAGATATCCTCATGCTGGAGGAATTGGCCCCGCGTCACCTGTGCCAGATGGCTGATTTGTTGCAGGTGTGAGGATAAGTGGGACAACACCATGTCCTGGAAATTGGACCTCAGCGGAGACCAACCATCCAGTGAGGGAAACACGCAAACATCTTCATTTAACATCCTCTCCTCTCCCTGTCCTCAGCTCAGTGGGGATCTGAACTAGCAACCTGAGATGAAGCTTCTCCAATCTAGAACTGGTTTGCCAAACACCCTCGGCCCTCTCCTCTGGTGTTCTTTTTGCCTGTTTGCTAGTCCATCCCAGGGCATTCTGTTCTCCCAGAAGAGTTCTTTGTCCCGGCGCAGGCATAGCACCATTTGACACTAAGCCAGAGACTGGGGGCTGGAGGGAGGTGTCCTCTGAGGAAGCTGTCTTACCCATTGACTGAAAATCCTAAACTTTTCCAAAATTCCCTTTATAATGAATCATCAGCTGAGCAGGGCCTCTGCTAGAAAGTTTATAAAAACCCTACAGGATTTTAAGGTTTGAGCAAAGAGAAGAAATGGCCGATGGGCTGTGGACATCTGCAGTAAGAATCTCTTCCCACAGAAGAAGCATGTTGGGGAAGAAGCTCTTGAAATGCCTCCCAGTTTTCTCCCTTCCTCACTTTACTGTCACCACCCAGGTTCCCTGGGAATTGTCTG
The DNA here is from genome assembly GCF_000412655.1 of Myotis brandtii. Taxonomy (NCBI): domain Eukaryota; kingdom Metazoa; phylum Chordata; class Mammalia; order Chiroptera; family Vespertilionidae; genus Myotis; species Myotis brandtii. Next base: position 5,917,458 of record NW_005356944.1, read on the forward strand.
GGGAGTAGCAGCCAAGAAAAGCTACAGAGAGGAGGGATGTTGGAGAAATAATAGCAGCAGAAATGATGTTTATTGACCTAAACTTTCCAGAGATGCCATAATTTTCCTACCTTACAGCCATTCTTTTGAATGATTCTAACTTGGTTTCCCTACCCACTCCCTCCCACTCTCAGCTTGACCCTTTTTTCCCTGTTCTCTTCTCCTTTGTGATAAAGGAGCAGTGGCCAGACATAGCTATTCCATGGTCTTCAAAGTCTTTAGCTGGGGCCTGTCTGAAGACCCCCCACTCTCCACGTTTCTGCCATTCACTAGAGACTCTACCCTTTGCTTTCCTGCCTAAGTGGGAAAGTAGTCCAAGGAGCCCACCACCTGAAACTGGGGGCCGTGTTTATGCAACTGGTGCCCACATGTTTCAGGATGGGACTCCCTCCGAGTCAGCTCTGGGAACTCAGCACACAGCAATAAAAATTGGGGAGTTTGAGGTCCTTGAAAATCCCTGAAGAGTTGGAAAGACAGAATTCCCTTTTGCCTTCAACCAGAGTCCTAGAACACAAATACGAATGACTCTGTTTCTTGTAGCTGGTGAGAGAACCGCTCTTTTGATGTAGCCAAACTCCCCGTGCAAACACTGATGGAGGTCAATAGAAAGGCACCTTTCTTGGCCACCTCTCTATGGTGTTCCCCACTGGGTAACAGGTAAGCAGTAAAAACAATTTTGGGGGCGAAACAAAATTTGGTGAAGATATTAATAGTACTAGGTGCCTTTTCTGCTCTAAAGATCTGACTCATAGTTTACCCATCCAAGCTTTTCATTCTCTGACTTACTCATTCAATATCTTCTTTTTGTGTGTGTGTGTGTGTGTGTGTGTGTGTGTATGACTACTATGTCCCAGGCGTGGTGCTGTGTGCTTCCATAAAAAAAAATAATAAATGGTGAACCAGGCAGATGAAACTTATAGTAAAAGTGATGGGAGCGGCAAAGTAATAAACATATCAAATCATTACACATTTTAGTAAGTGCTATGAGATATCTGTGGGCTGTGAGCTCAGAGGGTGAGGCTGAGGTTTGATGAACTGTGTGCCAAACATAGAAATAAACGCAAGCTGAAATCTTAATGACTTGCTTTTACATCTAACTAGAAAATGTTCTTTGGAGAGTCACAGCAGGATTTAAAAATGGAATCGCTTGGCCCTGAACTAGAACCTCAGTAATATCCATTATCTCATGAAGGTAGTTCACATCTCTTAGAATGCATTTAATGTAATGTCACTTTGCCTCTACGAGAGGAACAACCCAATTGCCCCAGCAACAGACACCACTGGTGATCTACCCCACAGCTGTTCTTTACTTGCTCACCCCTTTTCCATGATCTTATGTAATATATGGGGAGGTCTTTGTGATAGAGAAAACGGTCTAAAACTCATTATTGGGTGCTTGTTTGGATGAATTATGCATCATGTCATCTCCTTAAGAGAGATGATATTATGGAAGTCCATAGGAAGCAAGGGGGGGTTGTTGATACTTTCTCTTCTTATGTTGTTTTCCTGGACTTAGAGAATGAAGCCCTCTGACTTCTCAGTTACTCTACGTACGACCCAAAGCCACCATTCATCTGTGGTAACCTGGACATGGGATCATTTTCCTACTCTTTGATAACTTACAACTAAAGTTCTGCCTGGTGGTTGGGAAGTGCGTAATCACATTTTACAGAGACCTATAAACCCTGGTGCCTTTCTCAGGTTTCCCCATAGCTGACCTCATGTGGTCAGAGTCCTAACTATTTCAAGGGGCTCTTCAAAGATGCCATCTCAACCCAGCTTGATTTTAGATCAGCAGCAAATGTATATATCCCTTCTAACAAAATTAAATGATAGTTGACTGGCTTGAAGGAGTTCAGATAATTCAAAAGGCATTCTTCCTAAGTAAATGTAGGGAGTTTCAATTTAGGGGTATAATAGTTATTAGAAATTTGTTACAATGAAAAAATAAGAAATAGAAAACAATTTTTTTTCAACGAGGAAAGGAAAACTCCAAAATCAAAGAGTGAGCTCTGTCTATTTAAAATAGGATTTGGCTTATAAAGCCTTCAATTGCACTCAACCTTTGAGAGAAATACGTATCCCACAAAGAAAAAGGATGTGTAGAACAAGGTGGTCTAATTGACCCAGAGCAGCAGTCAGTGTCAATCAACATTACTTGAAAAGATTTGTGTAGACCGAATGAGCCCTAGCCTGTTCTGAGCCTGCTTTCAGTCTGGGGATCCTTGGAGGTATTGTTTTCCAACTTTGACTTTTGGAGTTCCAGGGAGATAAGGCTTCAACTGAGACAACCGGAATCAGGTCACCGAGGTGAGGAGTCCCAGACTCTGCCAGTCTTCAAGGAGCCTGAAGAAAGTGAAGCTTAGTGGCAGAGTTGTAAAGTCAGATCAACAGAGGAAAGAGTTCCAGGTGCTGCCAAGCGTTAAGGTCTGTGGGTCCCAATTGGCCAACTGTCCCCAACACAAGTCATGCCTCACGGTCAGAAGAGTGACAGCTGCAACCTTAAGGAAGACCTTCAGGCCCCAAGAGAGGAACAGGGCCTGGTAGGTTTACAGGTTCCCATAGTTGAAGAGGAAGAAGCCACCAGCACCACAAACACCTCCTTCTCCTCTCTCTCTCCTTTGACCCCTGGCTCTCCAGAGGATTTGCCTGCCACTGGGATACTTAAAAGAAAAGATTTGTGTAGAGTTCTTTCAAAATTGTTATCTTTTCTAATTTAAAACTTTATTTTTGAAATTCTTTTATTAGGTCCCAAACTCCTTCCCTGGTGAATAAGTGGATTTACTTACACATGTATTTGGTTGCTTGTGAAATCTACTTTGCATTTTCACACCATAATAAGGCCTTTCTAAGGTTCTATTATTGCTTTTAATAAGAGCATAGATACAATAAATAGATAATGTTGATTTTTCTTCACACTGAAGCACAATATGTGTAACCCTGGAGCCATGCACTGGCTGCCTTTACCTGGTTCTGCCAGAGGATTTTAATCATCTGAGAGAGATTATTTTTCTCTAAATCTGTAATTATTATAAGACAAGCAATGCCTTGCCCTGGTGGGTAGTCTCATCAACTTGTGCAGCAGTAATAGGCAGATGAAGTTTCCTCAGGAAAAAGTCCAAAGAGGAGACAGAACCAGTCCAAAACATTACCAACTAGGTCTTAAACTAAGGTAATATTTAGGGAAAGAAAGGGGGTAGATACCGGTTTGTGGAAAGAAAAGCAGAGAGGTTAGATTTCCTCTAGACATGCTGGGACGTTAGAGGCTGGCAGAGGGAAAGAAGAAAGCTGGGAACTGCCAGGTCCAAGACTAGGACACTGAGTTTGGAAAATAGGACTGGCCCTTGATGGGGCACGGAGCAGCTGTCCACATCATGGCAAGTAGAAAGGATGTGGCTCCCATGAGCTAATAGGCCAACATCTATTTCTAAGTGGAACCTTTTGGGCAGGAAGAACAAGATCACAGACTTTTTTAGAACAGGGGTCAGCAAATTAGGGGTCAGTCAAATCCAGCCCATGACCATTTTTGTAAATCGGGCTTTATTGGAACGCATGTCTGTTCATGCTACAATGGCAGGATTGAGTAGTTGTGACAGAGACTGGAGGTTTACAAAGCCCAAATAGTTTTTATCTGGCCCTTTACAGAAATGTTTGGCAATACCTGCTCTATAAGATCGTGAGGCAGAGTCAGCATTGTGGTTCTAGGTGATGTGTTTGGTTTAAAGACACTCTGTAGGCATAGGCTAAAGGCAACCTCTTAAAAAGGAAAAATGGTAAAAGTCTAGGCAGAATGTCAAAACCACAGCTGAATGATCTAGAGTTCAGGACCTCAGATATAGGCAGAAACCGAGGCAAAAGCTCAGTTCTATTGATAGGACAAACATGGTGGGGATTACGGCAAGAATGAGTCTCAGTAGATTTGTGGGATCCAAGTTTATCTGAGTCATGGAAGATACCAAGTCTAGGACAGCAAGTACAATTTCAGTGACCTTCTGAGGGGTTTGAAACAGTGGTCAAGTTGAAGTGCTCAGTGCTCAGCTGAGCAGGGAAGGCAGAGGCTGTCCCCAAAGGAAGGAACTATCAAGTCCAAATAACCTGGATCTTTCTGCTAGAAAGTAGGAGGATGGTGCTGTCCTCTCCATTTCCTCTTCAGTGTGATATCTTATCACCCTCATCAACCCAAAGTAATGAGATTGAAATGTCTCCAGGAAAGGACTGCCAGATTTAGCAAATAAAAATACAGAACACTGAGTTTAATTTGAATTTCAGATCAACAAAGAAAAAATTTTGATATAAGGTATGTCTGAAATATTGCATTCTACTAAAAATTGGTACTTGAAATTCAAATTTTCCTGGAGTCTTGCATTTTGTCTGGCCCAGGAAACTGGTTGCCTTTGTGATAAATTATGACTAAACTAAGCAATATTTTGACTCCTGGGATAGCAAGAAATTTCAAGTCCTTTGGTGTCTCCTCCAGTTTTGTTTTATTTTGCTTCTCCCTCCCTCCACATGCAGATTCTTTTCTCACTTTCTTTCATCTCCTCTCTACCACTTCCTTTCCAAAGGCCATCACATCCATCAACACTTCCAAGAATTATAATATGGCTTCAGCTGACATTGATTAAACCAGAAAAGGGCTGAAAACTGAGAATGAAGAAGTCAAGCTTCTTAAAGTGACTCACAGGAAGGAAACCTGGTGAACAGACAGTTGGGTGATTGGCTTCTGACTCACAGGAAGTTTCTTGACTCGAGATTTCTAGCCATCTACCACCATTAGTTTGCTATCGACAAACCACTGAAGTTTCTCTGGCAGCACACAGAAGTAAAAAAAAACAACAAAAACTTGGGTTTAGATGAACTGTTGGGCACTTGCTGGTTGCAAACACTGAATTAAAATGGACATTTTTTGGATTTACAGAAAGCCTCACATAAAAAAGCAGAAAGCTCTGTGAAGGCCATGCTCATGGTTTTAAAGCATTATGCCAGCCCTGTAGGAAAGGTTCAGGACAACTCAAATCTGTGTGTCTTGCTCTGTGCTATGGTCTCAGTGCATAGACCTCATTTGCATAGCAGAGGATGTGGGCTCATGTTATGCTAATAGTATGATGACTTTAAGGGCTTGGCTAATACATAGCTTATGTAGAAAATATTAAACTGATATGATTGATGTCCCCTATCAATCTTTTCTTTAGCAACCTTCCCATCATTGTGGCAGTGTTGGAGGTGCCCATTTGGGTCTCCCTTCCAGAAAGGCCTTGCTGTTTAACTGTGAGAAGTGCAGTCAGCTTACAGCCTATAGCTGTTAGCGCCTTAGAATCTGCCTCCCCCTTCCTGGGGCAGCCCCCAGCCAATGGCTGAGCACAGAGCAGCTAGTAGGCCTGGACATTTCTCTTCAACATGAACTCCTCTAATGAACAATCTTTGTTCTGGAATTCCCCCTCGGGTTGACCAAAACTTCCTCTGATATGCGTTGTGGTCTGAGCCCCTGTCCAATTCTGCCTTCTTCCTCTTTTATCTTCATCACTGTTGCTCCCTAATAAACCTCTGCATTCTTAATTCTGCCTCAGTATCTGCTTCTCTGAAGGCACACTTTGACACAACCATTGTGGCCCCAGGGAAGTGGGAAGGACAGGTGCCATTCTAGCAAGGAAAATAAAATATTTTCAGGGATACATTTTTACCAGCAAAGAAGGGGGGAAGGGACACCATTCTTCTTGTTCAGGAGAGTACAGGAAGGAGAAGAGAGGTGGAGACAGGGTAAGAACTTCACGCATCAAGATCTTACCTCGCCTCTTTCTTGGGGCCAAGCCTTGTTGGGGACGGAACTATAGAAGCAATCAGAAAGGTTTGGGGAGGCTAAGGAGTATTGGGACAAATGGCCTACTTTCCCACACATAGCCTGGAGGAGGCTGAAAACAACCAGAAGCCCCACTTTTGCCTTGGCATCATGTCTAACATGGCTTGAGTAGGACAGTGCAGCATTAGCAAATGAGGGATCTTGGGAGTTAGCGATGTGACCTACCCTTCCATTGCCACGTGAAGGTCAGGGAGTTCAAGGGGGTTCCTGGAAACACAGAGGTCTGAACTTGGGAAGTGGAGGCCAGTAAGGTCAAGGAGCTTGATTTCCAGGGACAATGGTGGTGTCAATGTCCCGTGGCTATGGATGTCATTGCATGCCAGAGGACAAACTAGACCAGGAGCACCTCAGGGGATGCTAGCACAGGACCTAGACACCCAGCAGGGAAGCCCATCAAGCTGATTCCCACACTCGTAGCTACATGGTAATGACACGGCCACTAACCAGAGAAGCAGGTGCTGATGTCAGGAGACTGACTGACTGCGCAGGTGCAGTCCCCTCCATGCTCCATGGGGTTGGGGCTTCCAAGGAAGATTTGATGGGAAACAAAGACGCTGCATATCTTTGCATGTTTGAGAGTGTGTGCATCACTGAGTGACCCCACTACACTTACATAAAATATTTTACATTTTGAGTTTTTGTCCAAGCTATGGAGTGAAGGAGGGTCAGGCTTAGTGTCTCGTAAGTCATATCTGAATAGCAGCTGCCTGCCGAGAGCCTCCATGGTCTGGATAAATTATAGCATCCATGTGTGGTGAATGTTTGGCTTCTCTCTAGACCACATTTTCCAAGAGGTGGGAGATAAACCACTGGTGATAGCTAAGATGATTTCAGGTTGTATGGGAACACCGTTAATTAACACTGAATCACACCCACACTCTCCCATTTCCAGTTTTTCTGGAAACATAACAGAAAGCTTGGGGGGTGTTCTTGTCTCAAACCTAACACTTTCCAATTCCCCTTTTTAACAAAGACTCTGGGTATCAGC
>NW_005356944.1:5924391-5931531 GCF_000412655.1 Myotis brandtii
AAAACACCCCCCCCCCCCCCTGCCCCACCTTAAGTCTATTCTCCATGAAGTAGCCACAATGATCCTTTAGACAGAAGTCAAATCGGGCCACTTTTCTGTTTAAGACACTCCAATGTCTCGTTGTTAACTCAGGAAAAGCCTAGCCATTCTCAGTGGCCCTCAAGGCCCCATCTGACCTCACATTCCCTACTCCTCTCATCTCTCCCCGCCACTCACTGCGTCAGCCACCCTGGCTTCCTGATTGGGCTTAGAATGTTCCTTCCCCAGGTACCAACACAGCTCACAATCTCACTGGCCAGGACTGGACTCAGATGCCACTTTCATAGTGAGGACTCCCCTGGCTATGCTATCCTAGGTTGCAGATCCCTTCCACACTCCCTACCCTCCATTCTGCTTTATGTGTGTGTGTGTGTGTGTGTGTGTGTGTGTGTGTGTGTGCTTGCACGCCATATATTTTACTTACTCATAATAGTTTGTTGTAATCTTGTCATTTTTTATAAATTTCTCATCTTTATTTTCTGCCTCTCTCACTTGACTTTAAGCTCCATGAGGTCAGAAATTTCTATTTTGTTTGGTCCGGTTTCCCCAACATCTAAAACAAGGCCTGGTATGCAGTGGATTCTCACGCAGTATTTACTCAATGAATAATGACTTCTCTGTTGCTTCTACGTTATTGTCAGCATCTCAGCTTCCCTCTCTCACCCCTCCCTTTAATTCTGCGTCCTTTCCTGGCAAAGCCAACACAAACAAACAAAATACCACAAGATGCTCTTGGTCTCCCCTTTCCAATTTCATGGAAATTCTGATGTAAGTGTATTTTATTTGGGAGATTTGGGGTGTGGAATATCAAGGGAAGAGAATTTGGAGAATTCTTGACCAGGCGGGGCTCTCTCTGCCTTTCTCTCAGCTCCCCACTCATCTTCCCTCTGCCCTTGCTACTCACACTGTCCTCACATTCCTGCCTGCTGAGTTCTGCTCTTCAGAGGTGGGGCTTGGGCTGGGATAGTTGGAGCCCGCAGGCTCTGGCTTCCAGCATCCGCTCACTGACTGGGTGTGTAGCATCCGAAACGTGGGCGAGGCTGCCTCTTCCGAGGGCCAGAATTTGGAGTGGCTGGTGCGTTTGACTGAATGATACACCACAAACACCAATCCAGAACTCCGGAATGGAGACCTGGTAGGGCGGAGGGAGGCCCAGCTCCTCACAGCTGACTGATTCTGTTTGCAATTTCCTCTTGTCACTATAGCACCGTGTCGGGTTACCAAGGAGATAGAGACGAACAGTCTGATGAGAGGCTCCACATGGGTAGCGGCAGTCAATCAGTCATCAGGACAACACCCTAACCCTTGGCTCCACCCCTCCTCCCACACCCCAAAATAAACCACACATAAAGCCCAAGTTCAAGGGGCACCTTTGGGATTCAAACCAGGGTTTGCTCACAGGTATTCTCTGGTCCTCCGCGCCTCTTTGAGGAGGAGGTTCTTCCTGTTGGCTCTGCCGGCTTCTCTAAGTCTTGGGTGTGTATTTGTATCATAAGAAAACACCTGGGTTTTTTAAAGGGCAGAAGAGATTGGCAGCTGAGTCGTTCCTTTTCCACGTGGATGTCAGGCTGGGAGATGGTGCCCTGGATCACCACAGAGGCCCCAGTAGAGTGGAAGGAGATGGGCCAGGAGCAAAGCCCTATGGCGGAGGATTCCTCCTCTGAGCCCAGCCTTCAGCAGAGCAAAGTGATGGTGTAGAGACAGCCACACCAAACCTTGAGAAGGAACAATGCCGCCTAACCTCTAACTCTGGTGATGAACCACGTTCCTACATGCCAGTGTCTACCCAGTATACAGTAATTACATAATAATGCTGCTAAACACAGCTAATGCTTTCATCTTTACAAAGCTTGTCCACTCTCATTCTCTCCACATGAACAGGGTGTATGTGTCCCATTTTACAGATGAGAAGGTGGAGGCGGAGTCAGTTACAGCTACCACAAACGTATTAGGAAAGCATTTCAAACCTGGGTCTCATGTCCCGATATGTGGGGCGTTTCCCAGTCCTTCCTGGTAGAAGAGTTTCTTAAAAATGAGCCTCACAAGTTTGAGGCCTGCAACCACAAGGCTTACTGAAGTGGCTGTGAACTGCAGCCCTGGGCCAGAGCGAGAAAAGTCAAGAAGAGGAACCAACTACATTGCACTGGAGGACCTTTGCCTGTCTCACACATGCCGAATATTTACATGTGTTCCCCACACAGTCTCTATAGCAACTGGCAGAGGTGCAAAAATGCTTCACTGGTATTTGCGTGAGGGTGAGAAGAGAGCTCCAAGATCCTCTTTCTCCCAGCGGGCAGGGCTATTTCCATCCATCCGCTGGCTGCGTGACTTCTCCCAGCAGCCATTTGGCACAAAGCTCTCAGGCAGCAGGGAGCCAGTGAACCAACGCAATAGGCATTAGGATGGTAGGGCCTCATCTGCCCCCTCTCCGGGCAATTACGCACAGCGTCAGGAAGGGATTTTGTTATTAAGAAGTCTCAATAGTAGGGAGCTGAGAGGTTGTGGTTACCAGCCTTTAACCACAACATTTAAGGCATGTCTTCATTTTTCTTATAGTTTCCGAGGGCGCATCATTACCTAATTCTCCCTGAAGAGTCGAAATTGCTTTATGATGCATACGCATCAATGATGTGAGCTGAGGCTCTGAGCCAGTAAACATCTTTCTCAGAAACCTCCCTCCTCATCCCCTTTCTCACATTTGAACTTGAGATGATCCCTTCTCCCCTTTCTGCCTGGGACTCCAGAATAAAGTCTGTGTTGGTATGATTAAAACTGTCATTCATTCAACTCCACGTATGTGCAACAGAACATTTGATCTCTCAGCACCTCAGGCTGTGACTTCTGTGATTTATGTGGTGTTTGTTAGTGCATTTATGTCATGTACCTCTCCTCTAAATTCTTTGGGAGAAACAAGAAGAAAAGAATTGTTGAACACCAAATATTTTAGGATCTAGTTTAGCTTAGCATTCACCGGACATTGAACAAAGCAGTACACACTCAACACGTGACCAACACGTCTGTTAAAACCCATATGGAAAACTGAGCCCCTATGCATATGTCCCAGGCAGGGAAGGATTCATGGGCAAACAACCCGGGCAGTCACTCCAGACTCATGCTCAGAATGCCTTGCTTGGGGTTTTAACGCACTACCATTGCTGTCTTGCATTTCTTAATTTATCTTTGAATATGTCTTTTGTAACTGAAGTCTGATGGGACAATAGAGCTCAGCTCACTGGTGGTCCTGTGACCACACCCCCAGCCCCCGGTGTTCCAGACCTTACCTGCCCTCCTCCTGCCCTCCTTGACTGTTGCCGTCCTTTGCCCAGGTGGCTGCCAGTTAGCCAGTAGTCAGGGAGACCCCATTCTATCTTTTGCTCCCTGTGGGAGATCTGGGAACAGGTGTAGGGAGTGTTGTGGTTGGGTATGCACTCACAGCGTCTTGGAGAGGGGCATGGTAGTGTGGTCCTTGCCCTGGGCTGGCAGTGCCATGGTGCATTTGACTTGGCAGGGGCCTCTCACCCACCCCCATCTGAGTAGCCAGTGTGCTAGAGGTTGTCATCCCCAGAGGGCACGACGGGGTGAGGCAGCATGCAGCAAAACGGGTTGATTCTCAACTTCCCAGCCACATTCTTATTTTGCACTTGAGCCCCACAGTTATGTCACAGACCAAATGGACCCCAGCGACTCCCTCCTCTCAGTCAAGGCAGGTCTTGAACAGCTGTCATAAACAGAGCCCATGGAGGCCAATCCTGATTTCCTATCAGCTCAATGAAAAACAAATTGTATTCTGTTCCTCAGAACCCATTTCAACCATAAAAAGTACCAAAATTGACTATGAAAGTAAGATGTGAGTGCTACGAAGTCGCCCCGTAAGTGTATTTAATCTACTTGGTAATGTGGAATAGACTTAATGTCATCATCATGATCTTCAGAACTTACTGTCTGTATAAAATGTGTTCCACATCTTTGTCTTTGACAAACGTGTTTATTATGGACAACCAAGTTCAATGTAAAATTTAGATCCTCAGGGAGCCTCATGGGAGATTTTCCTGCAGAGACTGGGCTAACTGAAGCTTTGTTCTCTAAACCCGGGCAGACACTTTAAGTGCTGAAAAGTGTCATCTTGATAATGATTTCTTTCAACACTCTTCCAGCTTTGGAAGGGAAGAGTTACAAATAACAAGGCACGAGATCCCCCTCAGAGGTATGTTTTAGCAAAATAACACCTTGTAAATTTTCCTCTCCTTGTGCTCAACAGCTAGGCAACTGCATACGAGGTTGGTTCAAGCCGATACACATTCATTGAACATCTGCCATGATCTGAGCTGAACATGGGAATATAGAAGGTGCAGGGATAAATAAGAGGATCCCTGACTCTAAGAAGTATATAAGGCCTGGCTGGTGTGGTTGAGCATTGACCTATGAACTAAGAGGCCATGGTTCGATTCCTGGTCAGGGTACCTGACCAGGATACCCAGTAGGGGACATGCAGGAGGCAGATGATCAATAGTTCTCTCTCATCATTGATGTTTCTCTCTCTCTCTCTCCCTCTCCCTTTCTCTCCGAAATCAATAAAAATATATATTTTTTAAAAGAAGCGTATGAGACCCTCAGCTGAGGAAGGGATATGAATTTGTAGTTGCGGAAAGAAGCTGGCCAAGGTCATGGTTGCCTGGCGAGACTTAGTGGCTACTCCACCCAGAGCACCATATTGTCAGCAGAAGGCTGCTTGGCCCCGGCTGGCTGTGGACAGGGCTTCATCTGTCCATTGGGAGTTGCTGTCCACAGCCTGACACATAGAGAGCCTCGCTTCCTATTCTCCACTATGGAAATTGTTTTTGGAAAGGCACCATTTCTTAGTCAGCATGGAGAGGACCCTGTGGAAGATCCTGAAATATGAACTCTTATTATTCACAAATATTATTGAGGGCTTGCTGTATGTGAGGCAACATGCCAGATTCCAGGATTATTGCTTCTGCTCTCGAGGTGTCATGGTGAATTAGAGGAGATGTACATGTAAGCAAATGACAAAATAACTTGTGCATAGAAATCAGGCACAGGGAAGTGATGGCCAAAATATTTAACCTTGACTCTGAGCGCGGACCAGATGGCTCAGTGACTTTCATCAAACCTTGTGACTTCTCTGGGTTTGGGTTTCTTTATTTGTGAAATGGGTTTGTGGCTGAGGGGAGAGAAGTTGTCTATCTGGTTTTCAAGTTGCCTTTCTGTTTAAATTGCCTGTCTCTTTGAACCTCCTAGAAATAATCTGTGCTCCATTGGCAAGATTCTCTTCGACCTGTGTGTAAGCGTTCTAAGACTGCCGTAGCAAGTACCACACACGGCGTGGCCTAAACAACAGGAATGTATTGTGTTACAGTTCTGGAGGCTAGAAGTCCAAGACCAAGGTGTTATCTGGCTGGCTCCCTCTTCAGGCTATGATAGCCTCGTCCATGTCTCTTTCCTAGTTTCTGGTAGTTTCCTTGGCTTATCTAGTGCTGTCTTCATGTCCAGGTGGTGTTCTCCTGGGTGCATCTATAACCAAATCTCTCTTTTTTAAAATAAGGACACTGATCTTATTGGATCAGGTTATATGCCTCAGTATAATCTCATTTCAATTGTATGACCTCCTCTTAACTGCATTTGCAACAACCCTGTTTCCAAATAAGGTCCTGTCAGAGCACAGCCCAACAGGAGCCCGGCCCGAGCTCTGGGGCTCTGAGTTATTCTGAGTATGTCTGAGTGGCTGCGAGCCCATGTGTTCCTCTAAATTCTCCTATCCGACTACGCCAGGGCTGGTTCTTCTCAAACCCTGCCCACTGTACTAGCTGTTGGGAACGTAGTCCAAGCTCCTCCTTTATCCCCTGCTCACTAGTAACAGGTGTCCTCTCTGAGCCCCTCGACTGGGGCTGGACCTCCTAGGATGCCCGGTCTTAGACAGAGAGCCATGAGAAGTCGTGGGTGTATAAGAATGAGTCTTTATTGCAGAAGCCAGTGGCCATATAGCCGTCAGACAAGAACAGTCCTCACAGCAAAGTACATACAGGCAGCCAGACACCGGCTGGTGAACATGTATCTTTCCCATAAAATAGCATCAGTCTCTGAACCCACAGTTATGATCTGAGCAGCCCCACGCTGCCTCCTAGACTCACCTCCTCACATCGTAGTGGTACCTGAGCTCTCTGGCTCAGCAGCTTCTCCTGTCTCTCCTGCACAGCTGCTCTCTCTAGCAGACTTCTTTTTTTTTCTTCAATCTTTAATTTCTTTATTGATTAAGGTATTACATATGTGTCCTCATTCCCCTATAACCCCACCCCCCACTCATGCTCTCATCCCCCTGTTGTCTGCCCCACGCTTCCTAGACTCACCTCCTCACATCGTAGTGGTACCTGAGCTCTCTGGCTCAGCAGCTTCTCCTGTCTCTCCTGCACAGCTGCTGTCTCTAGCAGACTTCTTTTTTTTTCTTCAATCTTTAATTTCTTTATTGATTAAGGTATTACATATGTGTCCTCATTCCCCTATAACCCCACCCCCCACTCATGCTCTCATCCCCCTGTTGTCTGTGTCCATTGGTTGGGCTTATATGCATGCATACAAGTCCTTTGGTTGATCTCTCCCCTTTACTCCCACCCTCCCCTGCCTTCCCTCTGAGGTTTGACGATCTGCTCGATGCTTCTCTGTCTCTGGATCTGTTTTTGTTCATCAGTTTATGTTGTTCATTATATTCCACAAATGAATGAGTTTATGTGATATTTATCTTTCTCTGATTGACTTATTTCACTTAGCATAATGCTCTCCAGCTCCATCCATGCTGTTGCAAATGATGAGTTCCTTCCTTTTTACAGCAGCATAGTATTCCATTGTGTAGATGTACCACAGTTTTCTAATCCACTCATCTGCTGATGGGCACTTAGGCTGATTCCAAATCTTAGCTATGGTAAATTGTGCTGCTATAAACATAAGGGAGCATATATCCTTTCTGAATGGTGTTTCTAGTTTCTTGGGATATATTCCTAGAAGTGGGATCACTGGGTCAAATTGGAGTTCCATTTTTAGTTTTTTGAGGAAACTCCATACTGTTCTCCACAGTGGCTGCACCAGTCT
>NW_005356944.1:5931969-5951276 GCF_000412655.1 Myotis brandtii
TGAGCAGCCACACACTGCCTCCTAGACTCACCTCCTCACATCGTAGTGGTACCTGAGCTCTCTGGCTCAGCAGCTTCTCCTGTTTCTCCTGCCCAGCTTCTCTCCCTAGAAGATTTCTTCACACACTCCTTCCTAGCTGCTCACCATACTCCAGCAGACTTCTCACTCCTGCCTCAGCCTACTCCAGCTAACTAGCTGGTCAGTAACCTACTTTTACACCATTTAGACAAAGAAGGCTTCATGCCAACAGTGACATCAGTCACATTTGCTACAGAAGGGCACAGTGTACTGTGTCCTTGCACCCATTCTTGGCCTGCTTAGAATTCCCAGGCTCAGAGTCCTTGAACGTTCCATTTCAGCACATGCTCAGAGTGGCCTTTGGTCATTCTGGTGTATTGATAGCAAGGCCTTTGTGCTCCCACCGGCCTTGACTATCCAGGACCTGGCATGATTCCCACACTCCACCCCTTACACCAACATGGTCTTCTAGGGGTGCTCTGGCCTTCTTGCCAGTTCTCTGAACTAGAGTTCAACACAAACTGTAACATGCTATGGTCAGTACTCTGGCCATAATAGCAAAACCTGTGGGTTCCATCCCTCCTGGCCTGTACCCCTTGTAGGGTACTGTCAGATTGCCAGGTTTGGCTCAAGAGGTGTGACTATACTTATAGTTGTACCTGGTTCCCCAAGGGAATGGAAGGGTTAATCAGGGCCCTTCCCTAGTAACAGACCATGGCTAGGTCTATACTGTCTGTTCCTTCCCTCTCTGCCTAGGGAAAGGTCTTCGCAACAGTTCCTCTGTTGCTTTTATCTGCACATGCAGCGTGAGGATACTTCCGTATATACTCGTCTAGCCTAATCCTTAGGCTAGGTGGGTCCACCCCTGGGTGAGGCTTTCCTGCCCCACATGGGTGATGGCCTATTGCCTGTGCTACATGCAGCGTGAGGATACTTACGTATATACTCGTCTAGCCTAATCCTTTAGGCTAGGTGGATCCACCCCTGGGTGAGGCTTTTCTGCCCCACATGGGTGATGGCCTATTGCCTGTGCCATAGTGGCAACCATAGGCCTGTAAAGACAGTTTACTTGTCCTTCTAATGGCCAAAGGGCTACTCTTCCCAGTTTTTTAACCAAAACACATAGTTCGTCTATACTCAAATGGACAGTCACAGCTGTCTCTGTTGTGGGGTTCCCCCACTTGACCCATCCTTAAACCACACATGGTCTCTGGGAGGGGTGACATGCCCTCTTAGAACAGACTAAGAGAGTAGCTCCTTCACATGAGCTTGATCCCTTCACAAGGTCTCACATATCACAGGACCTCACCGGGTCTGTAACTCCTGTGACAGAGGGCTGGTGCTCACTGCTTCCCTCTGTTCCAAACAGACCTCCCCCACTTTCCTAAAGTTGAGGTTTGTGCCACCCCTGACATGGGCATGGTCACACAGACCTGCAAGGCAGCCCACTCGGCTGCCAACTGTCTATCAACAAGAGAGCATCGGCTCCCAGTTTTCCTTCATAACTGGGACCAAAACCTGATGGATACCCTTCTCCACCTACCTGGGCAACAGCCCTCTCGGCAGCTAGGCACCCTCTAGTTCTGGGGTTCAACCCTAGGTACCCCCTTCCAGGACAGCTAACACACGGCCATACCAATGGCGCTCAGTGTGGGAAACTGAACACTTGCCAGTTGCTCCCAAAGACTACCAAGGTCTGCAGACCAACACAGGTCTACAGCAGCTGCTGCAGCTGCATTCAAACCTGCAATAGAATCAAAGATTAATACAACATATTTACACAATGAAACATACTATTGGCACTGTGGCTGCTTCAGGCAGCCAAATCTCGTGCTACCAAACATGACACACGGTAGGGCTATACAAATATCTTTGAGGGAGAGAGACTAAAGTTCACTTCCTACACAAAGCAGAACTGTCCTTGACTCTCTGGAGTCACGTCCATTGAGAATGCATCAGCCAAGTCCATCACGTAGGGCATTGCTCTAATGCTATGCAGGGTGACCCATGCCCTTCGCTACAACCAGCACCTCAGAGTGTGGCAGAGGAGTCATCTTACTCAGTTCTCTGCAGGCCTCTGTCAGGTCTGTGCGTGGCGGCCGCTTCTTCTCTCTAGCCACAAACACAGCCTGCCCAATCATCCATTGAGAATGCATCAGCCAAGTCCATCACATAGGGCATTGCTCTAATGCTATGCAGGGTGACCCATGCCCTTCGCTACAACCAGCACCTCAGAGTGTGGCAGAGGAGTCATCTTACTCAGTTCTCTGCAGGCCTCTGTCAGGTCTGTGCGTGGCGGCCGCTTCTTCTCTCTAGCCACAAACACAGCCTGCCCAATCTCCCTAAAATGCATCCTGGCACGGGAGAAAGTTGTTTGCTGCACACAGGCAGCTTAACCCGCAGGGTGACCCATGTCCTTGGCTACAACCAGCACCTCAGAGTGTGGCAGAGGAGTCACCTTACTCAGTTCTCTGCAGGCCTCTGTCAGGGCTGTGCGTGTGGCCGCTTCTTCTCTCTAGCCACAAACACAACCTGCCCAATCTCCCTAAAATGCATCCCGGCATGGGAGAAAGTTGTTTGCTGCACACAGGCAGCTGAACCCCTATACAACCGGGCTCACACCTCTGCCCAGCAAACCTTAGTCTACAAGTTCAACATGCGGCCTCCGGTCCTCCCAACCCAAGGGGGTCTCGGCCAGTCCCTCAGTCAGACTCCTCCTCTCTGGAAGAGTCTGAAAGTCCTGAGCCGCTCTTGGCTCTTTAGTTCAGGGAGAATGCCTTCCCTCCGCCCTCTCCAGTTAACCCTGTTTACCAGTTACAGGGCCTTGCCATCCCTGTCTCTCATCACTGCTTGGCTCCTAGTGGGGAGCCAAACACAGCCAGGGCTGCAGGGAGAGACAGTTTGCACATAGCAAAGCGCTCCTGCAGTGGTGGCTTGGGCTTCAGGCCCTACCATGCTGCCTGTCCTCCTTCCTGGCAGCGACTGCGGCCTCTCCTGCGGTCCCTCGTAGGAATGGGGCATCTAGCCCCCCTAACCAGGTGTCTTGGCCCACCCTTTGGTCTAAGACAGTGGTTCTCAACCTGTGGTTCGAGACCCCTTTGGAGGTCGAACGACCCTTTCACAGGGGTCGCCTAAGACCATCGGAAAACACTTATATAATTACATATTGTTTTTGTGATTAATCACTATGCTTTAATTATGTTCAATTTGTAACAATGAAAATACATCCTGCATATCAGATATTTACATTATGATTCATAACAGTAGCAAAATTACAGTTATGAAGTAGCAACGAAAACAATTTTATGGTTGGGGGTCACCACAACATGAGGAACTGTATTAAAGGGTCGTAGCATTAGGAAGGTTGAGAACCACTGGTCTAAGAGGTTAACTCTCTCCACTTCTCTGGGAGAGTTCAAAGTGCTGAGCCCTCCAACTCAAAGGAGTATCCTCTCTCCTATTAACTCCTTGCTGCCCCAGCAGCTGCTGCTGAAGTCTTAACCCTTTCAGCACAGTTGCAAATGGGAAACTTTCCCAGCTTCATCCCCGGCCACTCTCACAGATCCCAGGGCCCGTTGCTTGTCTCCCTTGAACCAGCAAGTCCAATGCTTAAGTCTTTTATTGTGTGTTGTAAAACACTCCTAACTCACTGGGCAGCTTGGGTGTCAGCTCACTGCCTGGCATCCCCCCCTTTGTCGCTGCTGCTTCTGCTTCTCCAGGTGGCTGCAGGCCGATTAGGCATCCAGCCCCTCCGCCTTCTTTCACCTGGTTCCCCCGGGGGCTCAGTCTCTGGTCTGGCTGGCAGCCAGCTCTACATCACCAGGACAGCTGCGGACTTCAGCTCCGTCTCTCCTCCGCCCGGCTCCTGGAAGTTCAGTTTCTCCCAAGCCGCGCCTGCTCCAAGCAGTGCTCTGGGGATCTGCTTCCAAGTCCCTCAGGGGTGTCACAGTCAAAATGACCTCCCGACCGGGCACTTACCCCCAAAGTCCTGTCATGAGGCCGAGCATTGGGACTCACTGCTCCTGAGTCCTCTGCTCGAACCTGCACATCTTTTGGATCCTCGTGCCGCAGCTTCCCATCCTGCCGACTATGCCAAGTGTCAGAGCCAGCAGCTAGAGCACCACACAGCTCTGCTGGTCTGACTGGCTCTGGGCAGAGCTTGGCAGAGAGTCTTGGGAGACGGAGAAGGAGATGGAGAAGTTGTAGGGATATATAGGAATGAGTCTTTATTGCTGAAGCCAGTGGCCAGCCATATAGCCATCAGACAAGAACAGTCCTCACAGCAAAGTCCATACAGGCAGGCAGCCGGCCACCGGCCACTTGTATGTATCTTTCCCATAAAATAGCAGCAGTCTCTGTACCCACAGCTATTATCTGAGCAGTCACACGCTGCCTCCTAGACTCACCGCCTCACATTATAGCGGTACCTGAGCTCTCCGGCTCAGCAGTTTCTCCTGTCTTTCCTGCTCAGCTGCTCTCTCTAGTCGACTTCTTCACACACTCCATCCTAGCTGCCCTCTCTCCATACTCCTGCAGACTTCTTCTCACTCCCACCTCAGCCTACTCCAGCTAACTAGCTAGTCAGTAACCTACTTTTACACCATTTAGACAAAGAAGGCTTCATGCCAACAGTGACACCAATCATATTTGCTATGGATGGGCACAGTGTACCGTGTGTCCTTGCACACGCTCATGGTATCTTGGCCTGATTAGGATTTCAAGGCTCAGAGTCCTTGAACATTCCGTCTAGGCACATGCCCAGAGCAGCCTTTGGTCATACTGATGTATTGATAACAAGGCCTTTGTGCTCCCACTGGCCTTGACTATCTGGGGACCTGGCATGGTTCCCACAGGTCCCAATCCAAGGGGTTGGACTTCAATGTATGAATTGGGGGAGGGGTGGTCACTATTCAACCCATTTCATTCATTTCTACTTTGGAATCCTTGGTCCATCCGATGGTAAATCTTTTTCACTTCAGTTGCCAGCTCTGAGCAATAGGAGTGAGTACCTGGAGTGTTGCTTAGAGAAGGGGTGTGAGTTGACATCCAGGATGAATGGGAAAGGTTACTGGAACTGGTTTGGAGTTTTTTCATGGGTACAGGCTATAAGGAATAGGGTTTGTCATGTGTATTCTCAACCAAGGAGCTGGGCTGAAGAACCCCGCTGCTTATAACTGAAGCAGGAACCTCACCAAAAAGCGAAAAGCCCGCAAAAGAAGTGATCCCCCCCCCCCCAGATTTCTCTAATTGAGATCCCCAAATGGTGATTGCCAATTTGCAATCTTGCTACATTCAGTAATCTTTGCAGGGCCTTCTAGCACAGCCCATGAGAATGATCAAATCTCTAACAGGACTGAGCTCGTCCATGCTGGGAGTGAAGGGAGTTACACTTTCACAGACATCATCAGTCCGAGCTTTCTGAATGTTTTCCCTACATGCAGAACTTGCATTGCCTGAAGAGTTGCAGCTGGAACCAAATAGGAAGCGAGTTTCTGGAAGCACCAAAAATGAACCCTCACTCCCACTCTTGACACCTACAGCATCAAAACCACCAGATGATGACAGCTGCTGTGGAACTCTAAGCAAGTGGAGGGGTGCCTGGCTTGAGCTTTCCCAGCTTGGTAGTGGAGCCAGGAGAAGGCACAGGACAGGAAGCCAGCTGTCTGTGCATGTGGATATAAAGTATACTTTCAGAAGAGTGACTGGGGACCTTAAAGGCAATCTAGGGAAGTCCTTCATTTTTGTTTCATCTGCTGAGGTCCTTGAGGAAAACCTGGCAGACTGACCAAGGCCAAAGCTCACTCACCACCAGAGAATATTTTAATTGAGGGAAGACACAGGTAGAAAGGATTATTTTGCTAACAGCTCTGTAGGACGCTGGGGTACAAGCTCTCCAACTTTGGGATGCCCTCTTTTTGCTCTGCCTTTGACTGAGGTGCTGGACTTTTTTCACATCTGTCTAAATAGCTACATTCATTTATGCATTCAGCAAACATTGAGGGGGTGACATTGCATTCGATTACATTGAGGGGAGACAAAAGCTTTCATAAGGTAGGATCCCTGCCCATGAGGTGTCCACAGACTGGTTCACATTAAAAATAGGTTTTATCTTATTTGCTCTGCGAGATTGGTAATGGCTGCCTAGAACACTCCCTTGAGGAGCATTTGATAGGTCACATCCTGATTCAGAGGAGTGCTGTGATTGACTAGTGATGTCTGCTTTGGCCACCTATTTGCATTCTTGGTGGCCTAGTTTTATGTCCTAGCTCCTCAGTAACATTTGGTTGTAGCCCCATGAGCTAGGCCACTTCCAGGTACTATATGTACCATCCATTTCCCACTGCCTCTTCCTGCTGAGGCTAAGTGACAAAGGACCGACATGATGCTGAAAAAGGTGGTTCTGAGTTAGCATTAATCTCTTTTTGAGAAACAAAAGAGCATGATCTTTTCTCTGTATCTATTTCTGCTCCTCCCCTATAAGTTCAAAACAGAGGTGGGTGGAGTTGAGTGTGGAGGAGAAACCCATGGGCCGTGACCAAAACAGCTCCGCCTCCCTCCAGAAGAAGAATATAGGGTTTGGGGGTGTGGGAGACTCTAACCCAGCCTTGAAAATAAGCACTGAACTAGGACCAGCCCATACTGACGGGCAACAAAATTCAGGAAGTGCACCCAGTCAGGTGCCTTGTATTTATCTAGTCTGAATGTGGTTAATCTGTTGACAGCCTTGGCAAGTCTGCAGGACTGGACAGTCGTGGGCGGAGCTCCTAGTCAACATTTAATGAACCCTGTTCAGTAGCCTTGCTGAGGAGCTCAGCCTGGATTTAGATGCACGATATTCAGACAACTAACTGTGGGGCGGCAAAGATTTAAAATTCACTGTGCTACCCTGTTCCTGAAAGTCTGTTAGTTTTGGGAGCCATCTAGAACTCAAAGGCTAAGTTCTTAATTAAGTACTTAGTTGAATATGGATTTTGTCATCTGCAAAATCTTTTCTCAAATCTCTGCCATTCTCTACTGCTGTGAATTTGGGCAAATGCCTTCACACTCAGGGTCTTCATCTGAAAAACAGGGATAATAATAGGACCTACCACTCAGGGTTTTTGTGAAAGTAGAATGCGTATGTAAAGGGCTCAACAGGGAGTCTGGCATAGAGTAAGTACTCAACAAATGATGGCCATAATTAGTAGCAATGGAACTCTGAACCCTTTTGGAGTATCCCCCATCCCCCCTCCCCTTTCTGCCTCTTCTTTATACCTATAAGCAGTACCAGGCTCTGGGCCTGAAGCTCTGGGCACAGTCCCCCACATCCTCCCGTGGACATAGACCTCCCTCTCTTCTCCAGCTGTGGATGTGGGTCTCCCCTCTCTTCCCCAGCTGTGGACATGGATCTCCCCTCTCTTCTCCAGCCCTGCCTCACCCTGCCCTGTGGACACACACCATGTGGCGGTGCTCGTGTTTCCAAAAAAAGATGCTATTTTCTCAGGAGCTCAACTCCCATTTCCAGGCCCCTTTTGGCATGCGTCTCTGCAACAAAGCCCAGTGTGTATGTGAGGCCGGGCCACTGACACTGCATAATGAGAGGGACAGGCAGGGGAGGAGGAACCGGAGCTGCTCAGGCCAAAGCCAACAGCATCCTGGAAGCCAAAGTGCTCTGGCCAAGGGCTGTTTACACTCAGCTGTGACAGCACCTGCTCTCCAGGGGCAGGATCTCAACACCATAGGCCCAAGCAGAGCCACACCTGCCAGACTGTCCCTCTGGGCCACAATGATTCGGTCACCCGGCATGGACAGGGTGGTGGCGACAGGTTAGAGAGAAGGATCATTGGGATAGGGAAATAGGAAAGACGCCCTCTGGTTTGTTCTCTGGGTTTCCATTTGCTTTCCTCTACAGGAAAACAAGACGAAGAACAGAGCGCCTGCCCCATTGTGCGAGAGTGGAGAAAGCCCAGAATCTGTTGGCGATGGCTCAGCTTCAACACTTGTCTCTGTTGCCTTCCACCTGCATTTTCTTGGGAGAGTCCCACAGTCTCTCTGAGCATCCTCAATTTCCATATCTGTAGAGAGGTGAGTCATCATTCCCAGAACGATCCCAGTTTCCATCCCCTAGGAGTGGAGCCATGACCCAGACAGTCTGAATAATGCCAGCTACGTAACTGTCTAATTGGGCCAATGGGTCTGACCCCTCCCCTCTTAACTGCCTCAGAGTCACCAGTGAAGATTATCGCCTGTATTTCACTTGATGTTGGTTTCCATGGCTTTCTTCCATCCACCCTTTCCCATGCAGGCTTGGATCCTGTTTAGTGAAGGTAACTCAGAGCCCATTCAGCCCATCCCATGTCTAGTTTCGTTTACTGTAAAGCATCAAGCCCCTCCTCTATCAATATCCGTATTTCCTGTTGGGAATGGAACCCATTGGGAGAACCTCATGAAAGGGCTGGCAAGTTCCTTTTCTTGGAACTTGGACTTTTCTTACTTATTCAGCCTAAAGTTTCATCATCTTCATTAGCAGAAATCCCCACAGGCCATAGTTCCACCTTTGAGAGAAACAAAACATGATTCAAATTTTCCTGTGGCGGAAGGTAGCAGAGTTGGCGCCATGGAGGCTAACATCTTCTCTGCAAGACGCAGACTGACCTTCTCCTAAAAGCATGGCCCTGTCATTGTCTGGAACCAGCTGCCTCTTACAAACCCTCTCCGGGGAGTGGACTCTCAAACCACTGGCCAGATTTCAAATATGTACACTTTTTTCCAGTCGGTCACTGGAAATAGAGCCCAGGAAAGAGCCCTAAAATTGGAAAGTACATTGCATAGCAGGTTTTTCCACCTAAAAATAGAAAGGTGGCTTTGCTGTGCAAAAGGCAGGACTGGGGGCCCTCGTCCAGGAAGGAGAGGAAGTCATAACTGAGAATTGGCTGGCAGGGTCTTAATCCGGTGAGACCCCACTTCTCTACTTTGGGAGGAGTCTCCTGAGATCTGACTTCAAGACCCTGCTCATGACCCTCCTGCTGCCCAGCCTGCTGTGTTCCACATGAAAGGCGTGACCCTTCCACCTGTCACCGTCCTGCCCGGACCAGTGCGCTCATGGCCAAAGCTTGCTTTCGCACGGGTCTGGGTCTTTAATACTGTGTGCACTAGCTCCAAGAATAACCAATGTTTTGGAAGAGCCTGTAGATATTTAAGGTGGTGGTGGTGTATTTGCTGAATGGACAAAGATAAGGATTTGTGTATTCTCGCATGAATTTAAAATGTGACCTGTGTTTCCTGAGACTGTCAGACAGGTTGGCAAATGGTTGTAGTTCACTGGTCTCACCTCCTGTTACATACCCCAGCCCTTCTCAAAGTGTCACTCAAGGATTTCTGAGCTTGCTTGGGGGTATTTCAAATGCACTCATAAAACAGCCCTTGTCATTTCCACTCAGTGTCTGCCACTGTCCTCATGTCCACCTCTGGCCTCTTCTAGGGGGAGTCCCATGTCCACGAGTCTTCAGCTAACAGCCCCTGGGAGAAGGTTCACACCCAAGACTTCGTCCATGCGTTGCAAGCCACCACTCTGCTCCATCCACTCCTGCAGATCTGTGCTGCTTAGGTTTTTCTCACAGCCTGTCTCTCCCCAGAACTCTGGCACTGAGACCAGATGGGGCTGGGCTCACTGAGATAGCCAAGTGACATCACCACACTGGACCCAGCATCATCCTGCCCTTCCCACAATAAATGCTTTGGTATCAGGCCAAGCTTCTCTGCTGACATTCTCTCTCTCTTTAGGGGTCCAGTCCCAGCTCTGCTGCTGACTAGCTGAGTGACCCTGAGGCAAAACATTTAACCTCTCTGGGTTTCAGTACATGTGTCTTTAAAGTAATGGGAGAGGTGAGAGCTGGTTGCTATCGTCCCTTCTGTGCCTGGATTTGATGACCCTCTGGAGCAGCGGTTCTCAACCTGTGGGTCGTGAACAATGAAAATACATCCTGCATATCAGATATTTACATTACGATGCATAACAGTAGGAAAATTACAGTTATGAAGTAGCAATGAAGATAATTTTATGGTTGGGGGTCACCACAACATGAGGAACTGTATTAAAAGGTCGCGGCATTAGGAAGGTTGAGAACTACTGCTCTGGAGACACAGTGCCTTGTCAAGGACACACAAGACGTTATTAGTAACTTCCATGGGCTAAGCACTGAGCAGGTGCTCTGTAAATAAGGAAATTGTATTTTATTTCCTCTCTCAGACGAGAAACAGGCCTCTCAGACCACCATTCTGCCTAGAACCCTCCAGCGGCTTCCTGCCATACTTAGACAAACTCCAGACTCAGACGCAGCCTCTCTCAGTGACATCAGTCATACTTCTCTCACTCTTGTGTAACACAGTCCAGGTGCCCCAGCCTCCATCTGGCCCTGCAAGGTGCTGCATCCCTTACCCAGGGCCCCAGGGCTTATTCAAGTACAAACTGTCCCACTGGGAGTACTCTTCTTCCAGGCCTACAATTGGCCCTTGCTCATCATTCAGGTCCCCAGGGTGCTTTGTTTGACATCCGCCCTCTCTCCACCCCCTCCTGGCCCCCAGCCTGTCCAATCCCAGGGCGTGGCAAATTATGGTCAGCAGTCAAATCTGTTCACCTCCTTTCATTTGCATACTGCCTATGGCTGCCTTTGTGCAGACAGCAGAGATGAATACAGGTTCCCCCTGCTATCCAAAAGCAGAGGGTCCCATGAAACCTTTTGTAAGCTGAGATGACGTGAAGGGAGGAAGCAATCACCATGGACTCACATGGAAAAGTCTTTGAGTGTTCCCAGACCCCTAAAATAACCTACCAAACCATACCAGGTATGCTGAATTGTATCCAGTTTTATGCTAAGGGTTAACACCTCTCTCTTTCATCTCTCTTAGGCTTTCTCCTACCTTAGGGCCGCATCTTGCTAACAGATGCACAAAATAAATGGAGGGAAAGCCCAGATGCTCACAGACACAGGACTAAGGTCTGGCAGGTTGATGCTGAGTGTGGTTCCCTGGGAAGGAGCTTGGTGGGGTGACTCTCGCTGCTTGGGGTGCATGCCGCCTCTGTGACAGCCGGTCACAAAACAGAGCCTGAACGTTTTATCAAGTATTAAAGCCGGTGTGTCTTCATTTCAATTCAGTGATACCCTCAGTCATTGAGTGGCTAGTGTTTCTCAGTATGCCGCCCGTGATTGTTATTGTTACTGAGGGGGATGTACCGGTGCGGCCCAGTGGTCCTCTGGATATGGTCCCTGAACCATTTGCATCAGCCTCACTTGGGGAAATTATTAGACATGAAAATTTCAAGCTATACCCCAAACCTCCTGAATCAGAAACTCTGGGGGTGGGTCCCAGAAATTCGTGTCTGAACAAGTCTCTCGAGTGTTCTGAGAACCCCTGATCTGGACCGGTGGCTCCGAACTCTGGCTGCCCTTAGAACTTCCTGGGGTGCTCTTTCCAAGTAGCAAAAGCTGGGTCTCACCACCAATCCATTGAATCACAGTCTCTGGGGTTGAGACCCAAGCAGTGGGAGTTTTTAAAACTCCCCGATCACTTTCTGTTGAGCAGCGAGGTTGAGAACCGTGGACCTAAACATTGGCATTCGGTATAGTCATGGTACAGGCGTGGAGGTAAGCAGCTCTCATGCAAAGGAAACTGACCACCTTTTAGAATAGAGGCACTAAAGAAAGTGCTGTGGATACATAAGGAGTAACATGCAAACACTGCCAGATGCTCTAACAGATAAATGTCCAAGCACTGGTTTGGTGCCATAGCACTTCTTTCTTGCTCCTTACGAGCCCAGTGCAGACCTGCAGGTCTCAGCTTCACGCAGCCACTCCAGAGGACCAAGCTCCATCCATCTTGTGGCTCCATCCATGCTCCCCCAGGTCCTCAGGGTCTTCCCCACTCAGCTGGTGGATGAGGAGACACAGTTAGGATCTCAGGTCCCGTGGCCCCGCCCAACTGCAGGGGAAGGTATGAACCCACAAAGAGAAACTGAGCCCCCCCGCTGATCCATTAGATGTGATTTTTTCCAAGTGACTGTCAACAAACATTGGAACAAACGAACCCCAAGTTTGTTGGATACATATGGACTTTGCATTTCTCATCAATAACATATAGACTCGCCATGCTGTTCAAAAGGAAGGTAAATGAAGTAGTTATATAGTTGGCTATGCTATTGGATCACTTGGATATAGAAAAAGCATGAATATTTTGGGGGCAGAGTGAAAACAGCAGGTTTGGAGGAGAAAGTCACCATAAAGGAAAGAGGAGGAGGAGACTGAGAACCTTCCAGAACTCATAGAGAGAGTAATTTTACTTCCTAAATATAACCGAGATGCCTAAGACAGGAAAAGCACCTGACAAGGAGGCCTGCGAATGCTTCCCTGTACACACTGATGTCTTCTCCACCAAGCCCACCATGTGATGTGAGATGTGCCCCTTCTCGGCACCAGAACCTGCCTTCTGGGTCATGTAGCGGCAAGAGCAGGGCCACCAGGATGGGCTGTGGGGTTTAGGAAAAGGCAACGGTTCTGGGAGAGGCCGGCAGAGTTACTTACAGAGCTCATGCGCCGTGGCTGTGCATATTTTAGGAAACCCAATTTTAGAAGCTGGCTGTTTCAAAGATATGTCCACGGAGGTTTCAAATTGGCCGGAGATGATGGTTCCTGGGTGGAAGGTGGACTAGCTGCATCTAGAACCAGAACTCAAAGGGTTCTTTTATCATTGGTTCCAGAAAAGTACAGAATGTGGGATGTTTGCCAGAAACTGTCAGCTCTGGGGATGCACTGGCGATCAACACAGAAGTGCAGGGCCTGCCTTCCCTGAAATGGTCTTGTGGGGACTGCACACGAGTCACCGGCCCTAACAAGGCAGAGCGATGAGTCCTCTGTGGGGTCAAAGAAGGCGTTCAAGGCAGCACTGAGTTAGTTTTTGGAGGAAAGGGTGTATTGGTTATAATTGTGCTTGTCTACCCCCACCCAAACCTCTCCCTGGGGCGGAGGCAAGGGGTCCGGGGGAGAAACAATGGCTTTCACAATTAGGAAATGTATTTCCAGAAGTAAGCAGTTCAGGGTTATATGACAACTCAAAGACCTCGTCTCAGTCATTCTTAGCATGTGGGTCTTGTCCTCATGGTTGCAAAATGGCTCCTAAACCTCCAGGCACTAATTCTATCTCCCAGGCAGTCACACGAGGAAAAGCAGATGGCAAAAGGCCAGATGCACCTGCGGGAGGTTTTCCAGCGTCTCGTTCCAATGCCGCCTTATCTTTTTGGCCACGACCGTGTCCCATGGGTATGCTAGATGCCAGGATGGTGAGAAATGTAGCTCTTGGCTCTAAACTTTGCCAGAGCAGACGAAACTGGACTTCTCTTCCTCGGGAAGAAGGCCAAGTGGCAACAGGGGAGGCAGTTACAACAGTTGGTCCCAGGGGTCAGGGCAGACGGAGGAAGTGAGAGCTGCACTCCCGACATTGCACTATTGCCCCAGTGGTTCCTTTCATAGCTCGTGACCGAGTCTCACTCCGATCACAAGGCTGGAGCAGGTAAGAGGGACAGGCTGAAGCCGGAAGTCGCTGCCCCCACTCCTGCCTTTGAGGCAGACCCCCAAGCACGCGAGGTTGTGCTCAATGTTGGAAGGCAACCGTGAGCTCCACAGATACCCTGCCCCTCCCCGACCTCACATGTAGTGTAGACATCGGAAAGCACCACCGTTCCCAGTGAAAGCAATTTCATGCTTTTCTCCCACAGCATGTTAATTCCTCTGAGCACACGGCAAGGGGGAGAAAGCCTGCGGTCTCCTTATGTGCACAAGGACCCGGGAGCCCAGAGAGGGTTGAAACTCGCCCAAGGCCACACTGCTGGTCAAGGGCAAAGCCTAGACGAGGACCCAGGGCTTCTGCTTCCCAGGCCAGTGCTCCCTCCTCTCCAGGGCCATGTCCTTCCCGGAGTGGATACCTCAGAGCTGCGTGTTGAGCAGGACAGAGCGGAGGGAGGAATGGAAAAGGGCACAAGCCAGGGCCTCAGGCATTGGAACAGCCAGACTTGCCATCCACCAGGTCAGACCAGTCCCCCTGCCCCGCTCTCACCCAGGTCTTGCAAAGGGAAAGAGCGGTGGTTTTCCCACAACCAGAGGCTTCAGGGAGGAGTTCCCGTCCTAGCCTGTGGGATACCCCTCTCTGGGATGGTTCATTCTCTCCCCCGAGTCAGGCCCGCTGGTTCCTTCCCCTCCGTGCGGGGCTTGGGAAGGTTGGCCTGATACTGCTCCTTCTTGCTCTCCCTTCCCACTGGGCCTCCTTGGCCATTGGCTGCATGTCTGCTTGGTTCTGGGTGGAGTTGCTCTGAACCAGCTTTGGGAAGGAGGGGCCCTGGCCATGCCCCGAACGTGCACTTTTTCTTTACTCCCTCCAGCCAGCATTCACAGAGGTCCCCTCCTCCTGCCCAGTCCTGCAGCCATGGCCTCAGTGTTAGATGCCAAAGGAACGTTCATGCTCCCGCGTGGCCCAGCACCTGGGCACAGACCGGGTCCTCATGGAGGCCCATGGAGGGGTCGGTGTGGACCGGGGATGCTGGGCTGTACCTTTCCACCACTGTTCCTGCGGCCTGCAGTGCCCTTCCTGCTCCTGCCAAGGACAATGTATGATTCAGGACCCGGTGAAAGTTTCTCTCTCCTATGGCAGGTCTTTCCTGGCCCCTGCCCCCTCCACCACCAGAGTTGAGGGGATCCCTCCCCACTGCCCACCGGTCTCAAAGCACTCACCCCTGGCTCAGTGTATGTGCGTGATGACATGTCTCTCTCCTCCCTCCCCTTGGCTGTGAGACCCTTGCATTCTCCAGGTTTAAAATAGTGCTGCCCTAGCTGGTTTGGCTCAGTGGAGAGAGCGCGGGCCTGCAGACTGAAGGGTCCCGGATCGAAGGCACATGCCTGGGTTTTGGGCTCAATTCCCATTTGGGGGCGTGCGAGAGACAACTGATCAATGATTCTCTCTCATCATTGATGTTTCCATCTCTCTCTCTCTCCCTTCCTCTCTGAAATCAATAACATAAATAAATAAAATTTTAAAAAATAAATAAAACAGTGCACTCAGCAGGCCCTCAATACAGATTGGGCGAATCAAGGAGGCACTGAGGTGCAGAACATTACAGAGTCCTGTGGGAAAAGCCGTGTCACGCTTTTCTTGAGGAACCTGAAGCTGAAGTACTTGCTGAAAAGGAGAGAAATAATTGTGGCCCGTGTGTGCTGAGCACTATGCAGGCCCTACCAGCGGCGTTTTGCCTGTATTTTCTCACCAGATTCTCACAATAACCCTGTACGGGCTGTGCTCTCTCCATCTTGCTCTGTAGAAAAAACAGGCACAGAAACGTTAAGGAACTTGCTCAAGGTCCCACAGCCAGGAAGTGGAGGAGGAATTTCAACTGCAGGGCACAAGCCATTAACCCTCTATGATGCAGGCTGCATGTTTGGTGCCAGCTTCCCTCCCTCCCAGCCACCCAGGATCCTGTACGTAGCATGGGCAGGGCATCCTCGTGGGGATCAAGTAGACAAAAGGGCAAGACGCTGCCTGCCCCAACCCTTAGCATCCAACCCTTGTCCTAGTGCCAACGCGGGTGAGAGGGGGGAAGTGCTGAGGACGGATGGGAGGGACGCAGGGTGGAAAGGTGTGTCTTCAGCAGCCCGGGAGGACACAGGGTCTGCACTTCTGGCCGAGGAACCTGGGCTGTTCCTCAGCAATTCAGTCAAGACAGGCAAAGAGCAGAGAGTGGGCCAAGACCCAGAGCCACGGTGGGGGAGTGGCCACCAGCTTCCCCACCACCTGAGGACAAAGGGACGTCTCTTTATCAGTCGAGGGTTGGCTGAGCACAGGTCCTAGTGACACTGCACTGGCGTTTGGACCAGGGCGGGTTGTCTGTCTCCTACTCTGGAGCGAGGTAGGGCTGGCTGTCACCCACAAACGTCTCCTCTCCTTTCAGATGCTTCCATACCCTCTGGAAAGCCACCACTAGTGAGAGATTTGGAAACAGGATCCCTTACTCTTCTTTCAAGATAGAGTTTATTTACGCAGCCATAGCACTTGGCCGCTGGCTAAAAGCATCCAGGTTCCTTATCTGGGCGGAATTTCCCAGCGCCTAGGAAGCAGGCAGTGTCTAAGCTCCCGAGGGACCAGGCTGTTTGGAGACACTTCTGACCAACTGAGAAACCCCCGGCGACTCATTCACCCTCCCACCGCCTCAGGTGTCTTTGCCTGTAGATGTAGATGGGGTGATGACAGTACCTGCCTCACAGGACTGTTATGATTAAACTAGAGGCCTGGTGCACGAAATTCATGCATAGGGGGTTGCGGGGGAGGAGCTCAGCCTGGCCTGCGCCCTCTCGCAATCTGGAACCCCTCGGACATCCATCTCGCTATCTGGGACCCCTCGCTCCTAACCGCCTGCCTGCTCGTTCCTTACCGCTTAGCTCGCTGCTCCTTAGCACTGCTGCAGAGGTGGGAGAGGCTCCTGCCACTGCGGCTGCACTCGTCAGCTGTGAGCCCGGCTTCTGGCTGAGTGGCGCTCCCGCTGTGAAAGTGTACTGACCACCAGGGGGCAGCTCCTGCATTGAGTGTTGTCCCCTGGTGGTCAGTGCGTGTCATAGCAACTGGTCATTCTGGTCGTTTGGTCATTCTGCCATACGGTCACTGAGCTTTTATATATATAGGTAAGTGATGGTGGGATTGGGATTATGTATAGCCCTCAACAAGTAATAGACATTAGCTGTTAACATTTTCCCATTTTATAAGGGAGGGAAACTGAGGCTCAGAGAGGTGAATGACCTTACCCAGGTCACGGAACCGGTTGCTGGCAGAATGAAGATCCAATCTCGCCATTGACCTTCCAACTTTGAGCCGAATGATCTTCGGTGAGGAGGGACCCCCCTCATTCACCAGCCTCCCAAAACGGCACCACTCCTTGTCATGTGGACAGGACAAAAAGACTCCTGGTGGAGAGGATTAGAGAGAGGATGATGAGAAGGGAGAGCAACGCTTGTTCACCTCCTGCCACGCACCAGGCCTTTCAGCTCAGGGCTCAGCAGACTTTTCTCTGTGAAGGGCCGGGTAGTAAATATTTCAGTCTCTGTAGGCCATCTGGGCCCTGTCACAGCCACTCCATCTGCTGCACACAGACAGGCACAGGGAATACAGGACTCAAAGGGCGTGGCTGTGCTCCAACAAAGCTGTACGTATGGACACTGAAGTTGGCATTTCACTTCATTTTCATGTTTTGTGAGACGTTCCTCTCCTTTTTACTTTTTTCAGCCATTTCGGAATGTAAAAGCCGTTCTTGGCTTGAGGGCCATATAAAACCGAACAGCACACCAGGTACCTCAGGGCGGCTGCTTGCTGACCCCGGATGGAGGGGTTAGCATCTATGAATCCTGCCAACACCTCTGACCCTCATGAGGAAGCGGTGGCTCCGGGGTGGGAGACAGGCTTGGGGAGAGCGGAGCCGGAATTCAGTTCCTTGCTCTGTCCATCTGCTCCACATGCCCACGGACCCGGTGCTCAGAGCCCTCTGCATTTGTCACCACATGTGAAGATGTAAGGTTCCCCTAATGGGACGGGGGAAGCTGTCCTACTGCAGGGGCCCCTTGAGTGTGTGGTGGCATTTCAGCCAGGGCACTGGGCAGGGACCACAGTCCTGGCCTGGCATGCGGCCTGGGGCAGTGGTTCTGTCCAAACAACCCTTGCTGAGCTCCATGGCGAGGGTGACAAGGCCCTCACTCCC
This sequence comes from Myotis brandtii, assembly GCF_000412655.1. Lineage (NCBI taxonomy): Eukaryota > Metazoa > Chordata > Mammalia > Chiroptera > Vespertilionidae > Myotis > Myotis brandtii. Next base: position 5,949,749 of record NW_005356944.1, read on the forward strand.
AGGGCTGTACTCGCAAGAAGAAGGTTGGGAGATCCCCATGGCAGGCAGCCACCCAGGAAGGTGGCTCAGTCTCAAGGACGTTGGCATCAAAGTAGGCAAGTGGCAACACAGTGTGCGTGTCTGAAAGATAAAACTGGGCCATGAGGTTTCCTGGAGGGTGAGGCCTGGGACTGGGACAGTTCCCAGCAGAGCCATCTGGCCTTGATGTCGCTCTTCGCCCCTCTCCACACAGACCTCAGGCTGGCCTCTGCCTCAGACCTCCAGACACAGTGGAGGCCGCGGTGAGGCCGGGTCTGGCCCTTCCTCCCGGTGCACATGGGAGACTCAGCCCTGGCTGCCTGGCCTCAGGTCTGAGCTTGTTTCAGCTTCACCGGAAAGGAAAACGCCCCCGCCTTGTGCCAGGGGTGCAGTCTGGTCTGAGAGCTTCTGGAAGCCGAGCCTGGCGGAGGGAGGGTGAGTGGCACCCTGGCACTTGTCTATTTATTCTGTATCCTTTTAACATGATTGTTACAAAAATAAAGAGTCTCAAAGCACAAAACTTAGAAAATATGGGTGGGACAAAAGAAGAGACACATGGAAACCCGTCTCCTACAAGTAACTTTGACTTTTCCTTCCAGGCTTTTTTCTGTGTGTGCACGTGTGTGTGCACGTGTGTGTGCTCTTTATCCAAATGGGGCCTTGGGATACATTCTGCTTGGGGGATTAGTTTCTTCTTCATTCCACACAGTAGGGTGAGCACGCTCCCATGTCCAAATACCGTGTTCTTTGCCATCCTTTTGCCCACCATCTGTTTGGAACTAGTCTTCTCTCAGAGGTGTGTGGTCCTTGGACTGTGGTCGCAGGTTGCGCCCGGATCACAGGATCCAGGCCTCTCTGGGTCAGCGTGTGGCTGGGCTCTGTGATTCGGGGTCAGGGAACACCCCCAGGCTCGCTGTTTGCAGCCAGGCTTCCTGCCCCAGCCCCACCCTGACTCAAGGGGGCGTCTCAAATTAGTCACACACCCCTCTGGGCCTCAGTTTCTTCACCTCTAAAACGGGATGGTTGGATTAAGGGCTTTGTCATCTCCAACGTCCCATGACTAAGCACTTGTAGACTCACGGGATCCCAGAAGCCTCCGGGAAAAGTTTGCTGCTGAGGGGGAAGTTGCTCCTCCCCTGGCTGGGCTGGGGGTCTCTGAAAGGCCTGACAACCCCTCTGGGTAGCTAGTGCCCTGTGCTAGGTTCCTAGGGCTCCAGGCCCCTAGGTTCTCTCAGCCTTCCTGCCCCCCCGCCCAGTGTGGAGAGGGAAGCAGCAGCCCCGGTGCCAGCACTGACCTCACAGCTCCGCCACTTCTCAGAGTATTAATAGCTGGAACCAGCTGCCAACAGCTGCCGGTTACATTCTGAAATGAGAACCATGTGACTAGGCAGAAAGCAGGCTGGGCCAGTGCTGGGGCCACGCGGCTGGGATCTGGGAGGGGCCCAGGGAGCGTCCTTCCTTGGGTGGCAGAGCTTCTCCACCTCCCCCTCCCATCCCCACCCCCAGCCCC
>NW_005356944.1:5952391-5953333 GCF_000412655.1 Myotis brandtii
TTTGTCTGTCTGGGTTGGGGAGATGCTGCCAAGAAACTTGGAGGCCAAAGTAACTGCCATTTGGAGGCTTCGAAGGGGCAGGGAGATTATGAAAGAGAAGCAGCGGAATCCCTCTCCTGGAGGCTTGGACTGTTTGCCTTCCCCATTCTCCTGTGGAAATAATAATAGTCACAACCATGGTAGCAACAGCGCTACCATGTAGTAAGTGTTTGCTGTGCGTTAGGCAATGGGCTGAGTGTTTCCCTTGCTTCATCGCATTCAGTCCTAGTCAGACAACTCCCCAGAGTGAGCCCAGCTATTATCACCCCCATTTTACTGATGAGGGCGTTGAAGCTCAGAAACCCCCCGCTCCAAACACACACATACAGCTAATGAGTGGCAGGGCTGCGGTGGACTCAGGACTGTCTGACCTGAGCTTGTTCTCTTAAGCACCCACCCTCCTGAATTTCATGCCGTGGCTGGGCAGGTTCCCCCCACTGTAGTTTCAGCGCTTTCCTATATGCAGAGATTCCCACAGACTTCACAATTCTATCAGTTTCAGGAGTCTACGTGCCAGTGCCAGGTCCTGTCCTCACCAAGCGTGTACCTCAAAGGTGTAAGACTTGGTCCATAAGCTAGAAGTTTAAAATGTCTTTGATGAGGCAAGGGATTTAGAGCAGTGATGGTGAACCTCTGAACTTATTTTTTGGTTGATTTTTCTTTGTTAAATGGCATTTAAATATCTACACTAATAAAAGAGAAACATGGTAATTAGCGTACGACCGCTACCCTTCCCATTGGCTAATCAGCATATCCTTATGCAAATTAACTGTCAGCCAAGATGGCGGCCGGCAGCCAGGGCACTGCTGGCTGAGCTTCAGTTGGAAACATTGTAACATTTATAGAAGATAAACAAAACCCCAGAAACCTCCTGTCAGTCAGCCGGGATCATCTAGCTGGAGT
>NW_005356944.1:5954484-5962931 GCF_000412655.1 Myotis brandtii
CTAGGGCAGTGATGGCGAACCTATGACACGCTTGTCAGAGGTGACACGCGAACTCATTTTTTTTGGTTGATTTTTCTTTGTTATATGGCATTTAAATATATAAAATAAATATCAAAAATATAAGTCTTTGTTTTACTATGGTTGCAAATATCAAAAAATTTCTATATGTGACACGGCACCAGAGTTAAGTTAGGGTTTTTCAAAATGCTGACACGCCGAGCTCAAAAGGTTCGCCATCACTGATCTAGAGCCTCTGGTACTAGGATGCCCTTGTCTTCCATGGCATCATGGAAAGGGCATGTCTTACAGCTGTGCCTCCTGCCATGTGGATCTCACCTCTGCCACTTGAAAGTGTGTGTCTTTGGGCAAGTTGCTCATCCTTTCTGTGCTCCAGGTTCCGCATCTATAACACAGGGATAATACTATCCATGTTACAGGTTGACTCTTGGGGATTAAAGAGAATGTATATAAAGTACTGTCACATAATAAATATTAGCTCTTGTTATAATGACTGAAAGAACAGAGTCCTGAGTCAGACTGCCTGGGTTTAGTTCTACCTTGTCTACTTACCAGCTACATGAGCTTGGATTATTTATGTTTACCATTCTGTGCCTCAGTTTCTTCCTCTGCAAAATGGGCATAATAATACGATTGTTGCAAGAAGTAAATGAATGCATACACATGTATCAGAGCAACAGTAAGTATCTTAGTAAATATTGACACATATTAACTGCTCAATATATGCTCATTTACATTACTAATTATTATTACTTCATTATAAGTATCATTTCATTATTATTTTCAGAACTATTCATCATGCATCTGATTTATGGATTCAAAATCACCTCACTGACACTCCTAGATGACTATATTTCTATTCATGACACTACATACATGTGTAGGTCACCCAAATTTACAACTTCAGAATCATGTTTAATTCCCCCATCTCCAATCATCCTGTAAGTCCTGTCTGGAATGTTTCTCCATGAAAACTCTCTTTTCCTGGCCCCCTGGTGTTATGTCTCAGCAGGCATTCCTGCAGGATGTGAATGAGAATAGCAGCTCCTCTCCTGGGAGCCATTTCTGATGTGGGAAGAAGACGTGGTGACAGTGGGCACATGTTAATTCCACATCCATTCCCCCTGCTTGGTTATTTCTGACCAAACCATCGCAATAATCATGCCCTCCACTCAGTTTTGTCTACTCTCCTGCTGAAAAGCAATCAATGGCTCCCCAGGCCTTTTCTTTTTAGACTAGAAGCCCGCATGAAAATTCGCTCAATAGGTCTTCCTTCCCCTGGCTGCTGGCACCGGTTTTCCTCCGGCACTCGGGACCCAGGCCTTTTGTCCAGCCGCAGCGGAGAAGCCAAGCCTCTTCAGTCTTCAGTCTACTCCAGCCGGAGCCTTCAGTCTTTGCTCCGTGCCTGTGTATGCAAATTAACTGCCATCTTTGTTGGGTTAATTTGCATAGTCTCTCTGATTGGCTGGTGGGCATAGCGGAGTGACACCAATTTGCATGTTTCTCTTTTATTAGTGTAGATACAGATTCTAGAGGCTGAGATTCAAGAATGTCCACAGTCTGGCCCAAGCTTACTTACTACAGGAGTCACTGTGGTTGGCTCCCTCCCTTGCATTTTGCTCAGGCAGTTACTTTGTACCATTCATGGCAGTTCCACTGTCATCGATTGGGTCAGGAATGGGAAGTTCTAAGCCATTTAGTATCCATGGGATCTGGGTAGCGGTTTGCTCAGGACAGGTAAGAGAGCAAAGCTATATTTTTCCTATGCCCTCGATGCAGTTAGCCATTCCATAACCACGTGGATGGCCAGCGTGAGGGTGGTGTGAACAGGGAGCAGAGGAAATCCAAGAGAGGAACTTGACCAAGTTGCTCCTGGAGTTCCCCTGCCTCGGGACCTCCAGTGCATGATACACTTATTTTTATTGCCTAAGCCAGTTTGAAACATACTTTCATTACTTGCAGCTCAAGAACCCTGATACACCCACCTTTCCAGCTTGATCTCTGGCCACACAGAAACACGTGCCTGTTCTGAAACTTCCCCACAGGTTCCTACCCTGGTGTCTTTGCTCCTCCGTGTCTTCGGCTGGAATGCTTGCCCCCAGACTCCACTGGTTTAAGTCCTTTGCACACTTCAAAGTCCAGATCCGAAAGCACCAGCTCATCCTCTCATTCTGAAGGGTGCTCTTCCTTCTGGGGTCTCCAAGATGCTCCATATCTCTTCGCCTGACAGCCCCAGAACAGTCAGCTTCCCAGTGTGCTCGTTTGCCTCTCCCGCTGGATTGCATATTCCACAGAGGCTGTCTTTCCTCTTATCATCTCTGAATCCCTTCGTCTGAAACAAGGTGTCTTGGCAGACATTTGCTGCATTCAGATGTGGAATTCAATACAAATGATCACTAAATCTCAAACGATGGTACAATAATAATCATTGTTCTGTAAGAAAGGGTTATGATCTCTATGGGCTGAGAGTCGAGGAAAGGGTCCTTAGGTCTTGTGATGTGCCCGGGTGGATGGGTAGAATTTGGATAGGTGGGGGTGGGGGGATTCTTCCATGGAGAGGGCCAACCAGGTGCCAGGCATCCGTTTCTCAGCTCCTCTAGCCACTGCAGTGTTGTAACTGTTGGGAAATGTGGTCTCAGTAATTAAATTCTGGTAGGCGGAAGAGGAGGAAGGTAGGTTTTGATGTCTTCATTTTTTTCTGTGGTTATAAATTAATAAAACAGAAGTGGCAGTTGGGGTTGGAGTAGGAGTATCTAGAGACTGTTCTCTACAAGCCCAACCACGTATGGGCTGGGGAGGGGAGGAGGGGCAGGGAGGGGTGTCTTACTTATCACCACTCTTCTTCCAGGTACTGAGTTACTCCCTGGTTCAGTGGGCTTACATATTCCAGGTTGTTATATGGGGGGTTGTCCGTGTAGGTACTGTCACAGACACATTGGTATGTCTTCACCAACCATCTCATTTTCTCCACGGACACCCAACAAGACCGACTGCTTTTCTTGCACCCCTTGCATCCAGGTGCTGCCATGTGACCAGCTCTTGTCTGCAGAATGTGAGTGGCAATGGGGTATGCTACCTCCATGCCTGGCCTTGGAATGGCCTGTGCCATTTCCCCTGATCTCTCTTCTGACTTGCTGTTTGGCTAGATGCAGAGGTCCCAGGGAAGAACATGAGGGGGACTTGGGGCATGGCAAAGCCACCAGATGGAAGAAACCTGCATCCTCGAGTCATGGCTTGGAAGGAGGACTGCCCAGGAATGCTGCTTGGCCAGGAACATCTGCGTTGAAACTAGAAAGAAAAAGAAAGAAAGAAAGAAAGAAAGAAAGAAAGAAAGAAAGAAAGAAAGAAAGAAAAGAAAGAAAAGGAAGAAAGGAGGAAAGGAAGTTCTGCAGGGTTAAGCCACTAAAATGTTAAGGTTGTTTGCTACTTAGCCAACCCTGCCTATTGTGGGTGGGAAAGGGCAGCTTAGCAGAATCTCCAGGCACAGCAGTTCTCCCAAGGTGATCAGTGAGTGAAGGGAAGAGGCCTTTACCTGACAGCCAGGAGAGAGACAGCTAACCGAGGCCCTCAGCACCGGAAAGGCTCAGTATTCACTCAACTGGCAAGGGATGGTTTGCTCACTCTCCCATGCTGACTGCAAATGGTGCCTGCTGGGCATTGACTCAACCCCTGCTCTCGGAGTCCCCTCTGGTCCTATTGCATATGCTTCTTCTTTTTAGGTCCAATAGCCCTCCTCCCTTCTCTGCCTTTCATGTGGATAGATATTACCCAATCACCAACCACAAAAAAATAAGCCCAACTTAAAGTCCCATTTACTGTTTATGGGAGGGAGGTGGGTGCCTGTTTCACTCCATACTATCCAGCATTGCATATGATCAAACTTTAATTTTTTAAAAATTTTATTGTGGTAAAAGATGCATAACAAAAAAATTTACCATCTCAACCTATTCTAAGTGTACCATTCAATGGCATTAAGTGCATTCACAGTGGTCAACCATCACCAGCAGCCAGCTCCAGAAATTTCCTGTCTTGTTAAACTTAAACTCTTCACCCTCGAAACAACAGCTCCGCATTCCCCCCCACCCCCACCCCCTCCAGGGCCTGGAAACCACCATTCTATTTTTGGTCTCTATGAATTTGACTACTCTAGATACCTCGAATGAGGGGACTCATACAGTACTTGTCTCTTTGTGACTACCTTATTTCACTGAGCATAATGTCCTCAGGGTTCATTCGACAGCTTTTCTTTCTTTTTAAGGCTGATCATTGTTCCATTGCACATATACACCACCTTTCGCTTAACCACTCACCCTCCAATGGACACTGGGTCGCTTCCGCCTTTGAACTACTGTGAATAATCCTGCGATGAATACGGCTGTGCAAATATCTCTTCAAGACCTCGCTTTCCATTCTTTTGTCTACATACCCAGAAGTGGAATTAGTAGATCACGTGGTAATTCTACGTAGACCTTTTTGAGGAACCACCATACTGTTTTCATTTATGACTGTATCCTTTTCCCTCCCCACCAACAGTGCACAGAGGTTGTGATATCTCCACTCCTTGACAGTGTTATCATAATGGTTCTGATGGACGTGAGGTGACATCTCACTGTGGTTTTGATTTGCATTTCCCAAATGATTAGTGACCTTGAGCATCTTTTCATATGTTTGCTGTTTTAATCTGCTGGAATTTTTATTCCCTTTTTTTTCTTCATTATATTTGAATGTCAAAGAGGAACTCCTTTCCCAACAATGAGATGTTTGCACCTTGGGTCTCAAGAGGGCTACCTCGCTTTTGCAAACAACTGCTCAAGCCTGGAACGAGTCGCACCTCAGCAGTGTTGGGGGAAGCTCATGATCTGTTAGTATAAAAAAAAGAAAAGAAAATTCAAGCAGATGAAAACAGCAAATATGTGAAAAGATGCTCATCAGATGCAAGGTTTACACAGCACTTCGAGGTTTACATGTTATCTCACTTGTTCATCACAGCAGCCTCGCAAGGTACAGAAGGCGGATGAGGAAATTGAAGTGCAGAGATGAAAACACAGAAGCAGAAGGAGAGGTTCTTTAAAATCATAACCACTGAACAAAATGCCTCCTGAGGCACAGCAGGCGTGGCTGGCTGCCCACCCAACATCCACCCTCTCTGTGCCTTTTGTCGAGCCCTGGTTTTGTGAGGGTTTCCACCCTCCCAACTCAGAATTCCATGACTAGGTCTGAGACAGTAATGGTGATTATATTCTCCAGCTCAGAGATTTAGGCCAACACAGTGTGAGGGGGATTTTAGGAAAGATTTCTTTACTTTATAAAAGGTAAAGCAGAGACACGATGGCCCCCTTTTCTTTTTCTGAGTGAGGTGGTTCCTGGGCGGGATGCCTGGAATTGCAACATCTATTTTAAGACCACAGTGGGACCAGTTTTAGGATGAAGCCAAGAGGCAGTTGACCTAGCAGAAGGACAGAAAGGGCCTGGGTTCAATATCACTGAGTCACTGATTATACCACAGTAGGATTTTCCCTTCTTGCGATGTAAAATAATACATTTTCTGATTGCTTGGCCCAATTCTAATTGGGATTTTTGTTTTCTTCTGTTTGTTGAGTGTTATGATGGGTGGAATTATGAATTGACATGAACGCATTGTGAAAACATGATTGAAGAGCTGTAAATGTCAGAGCCCAGGAAGAGGAACTGGCTGGGGGCCATAGGGGAGGCCAGGAGAGAAGGAAGGAGAGAGAGGGTCTCACCGTGACTGTGAGACAGCACAAGGCCAAAATGCTGAGGCTGAACCTACTGCCATCATGTCCATCAAGCAGGTCAGCGTGGGATCAAATACTGGGTCCAGGAAGAAACCTCTCATTCCCTGCCCTTAAAGTACTTCTCAGCCCGGCCGGCATGGCTCAGTGGTTGAGCATCAACCTATGAACCAGAGGTCACAGTTTGATTCCAGGTCAGGACACATGCCCAGGTTGTGGGCTCTATTCCCAGTGTGGGATGTGCAGGACACAGCCGATGAATGATTCCCTCTCATCAGTGATGTCTCTATCTCCCTCTCCCTTCCTTTCTGAAACCCCCCGGTGTGGGATGTGCAGGACACAGCTGATGAATGATTCCCTCTCATCATTGATGTCTCTATCTCCCTCTCCCTTCCTTTCTGAAACCAATAAAAAAATATATATTTTTAAAAAACACAAAGTACTTCTCACTTCTCTAATCATCCTTTTACTCCCCCCCACCCTTTTTTTGGACAGTGAGTTGAAAAAAATTGAGCATTCTCCCCCTCAGCTCTTTCCTCTCCCTCTGTTTCAGATATACCCACCTGCAGCAATAGAAAGTCCATTCTGGGCTACCACACACTCTGTGGAAAGTAGGGGAGGCCTGATGGGTTTTTTTGGGGGGATGGTGGGGGAGGTGTGTACTTCAAGTTCACTTCAAGGAGCAATATTAGAAAGTTTCCTATGGCTACATATTTGAGCCATATTCCTTTCTTCAGCTTTTCCTAGTAATGAAGCTAGTGTCTTAATCTCCATCTCTCTGGCTTCTGAATGTGTTTCTTAATTTGTTTTGAACTCAGGAAGGAAGGTGGAAAGCATTATCCATTGAGACCCTAAACCTTAACCCAAACCACAAAAACAAAATCAGGAAGTATTTAGTTTAACATAAAACATCAGGTTATATCTACTCCTCCATGCTCCTATATGGCTCGATGCTCCTATCCTATATAATAAAGAGCTAATATGCAAATGGTCATCATGCCGTCATGCCATAACGGCTCAGACACTCAACACCAGGGAGAGGGGAATGGGGACCAGCCAGGCTGAGGCCCGGGAGAGGGATAACCACCCGCCCCGCGTGGTCCTGCGCCAGCAGCTGCGCCTGCAGCCTGGGCGAAGCCACCGGCCCATGGCAAAGCCGGCCCGGGTCCTGGGTGCCTGCGGCCAGCCAGAGGGAGGGAAGCCTGGGTCCCAGGTGCCTGTGACTGGCCAGAGGAGGGAATCCTGGGTTCTGGGTGTGGGGCGAGGCAGAGGCGGTTAGGGGCGATCAGATCAGCAGGGGAGCTGTTAGGGGTGTTCAGGCAGGCAGTCAAAGGGGTTAGGGGTGATCAGGCAGGCAGGCGAGTGGTTAAGAGCCAGCCGTCCCAGATTGCAAAAGGCAATCAGACATCCTCCGAGGGGTCCCAGATTGGAGAGGATGCAGGCTGGGCTGAGGGACCCCCTTGTGCACAAATTTTGTGTACCGGGCCTCTAGTATAATTATATTTCCTGCAGGATGGAGAAGGGGTGGTTTAAACATGTCTGATGTGATCTGGAGTGTGGTGTCCAAAGTTAAGAAGCCGGGGTCCCACAAAGGCCTTTAAAGAACCTTACAAGAGACCAAGTAAGAACCGAAAGATGACCAATGTCAGACTCAAGATGTATGGTAGTTTTGTGAAGGCAGTGGGTGACGTGGGTGAGAGTTCTAAAATCATTGACCTGTGGATGACTGCAAACCAGCCTGCGTTTGCTTCTAGAAAAATATTTGGGTTTCAGTCACAGGGTGTTGAATCAGTATAGTCTAAAGGAACAGAAAAATCCTGTTAGTGGCAGTTACAGTCAATGGAGCTAGTACTAGTAATAGCTAAGGTCCATGAGATAGCAATTATTTAATTTCATTCAATGATTTTATTCACTTTTCACTACAACCCTATGGGCTGAATATTACATCTCAGCCTTGTTTTACATTTGGGGAAATTGAGACTTAGATTAAGAAGTTTGTCCCAGGTCACACAGCTGGCCAGTGCCAAACCTGGGTTTTTAACCCCGTCACTGGGACCCCACACTTACTACTAACTGCATATTGCAATGAAACTGCTCATAACCATTCCCATTCCCGGTAAGTTTTCTGAGGAAATAATTCGATAGATGACAAAAGTTATATGCATAAAACTCCCATTAGAATGTCTTATACCATTGGGACCAGAGGAGGCAACGTACATGCACCTCGGCAGCAGGGAAATATTTTAATACATTTTGCTACATCTAATCAATGGAATACTGGACATAATTTTAAAATAGTGATTATTTTGGAGCTTACATTGAAAAATGAGCATTATAGACTACATTACCAGGGGAACAAAACAGAAGAGAAAATGGTGTGTACATCATAAGGGAAACTGTGTACAAAGGAAAAATAGGCCCACATGTGATTAAAAAAAAAAAAAGACAGCAAATATGCAAAAGCAAAAATAACTTTTAATAACAAGAGGGATCCAGGTAATTTTTTTCTTTTTTAGTGTTTAGCCAAGAGTGTTTTCAACATTGCAGAGGCGCCACCTTGTCAATCAAAGCAGACAAGGTCTGCATGGGGCGCCCTGGGCAGGATCACGTGCTTGTACACCAGCTAGTTCATTGGTGAGGAGAGGGGTCCCTGGCATCATGGGGGGGGGGGGGGGG
>NW_005356944.1:5963299-5965833 GCF_000412655.1 Myotis brandtii
TTGGTGGGGGGGGGGGGGGGCCCCGGGGGGGGGGGGGGGGGGGGGGGGCTTCATGCAGCTCAGCTTCCTCCTGGCCAGCACCTTTTAGCCTGCCCTTGAGAAGATTACAATTCTCCTCTCCTGATCCCAGGCCTCCTGGAACTTGAGGCAGACAGTGAAATCCTGAATGCAGGTTCCTATCAGCATCCCCCGGGGGAAGGAAACTGGCTCTGACTTCAGACAGCTTGAATCCCAAAGGTCCACCCAGCCCTCAGCAGGAAGTTTTTTCCAGAACTTGCCCACGGCCCTGGTGACATCACTAAGATGTGGGTGGAGAAGGCCTTGGGGCAGGTGAAGGTGTCCACACCATAAAGCTTCCTGGAGGAAATGTCATGCGAATGAGGAAAGGGAAGGCCAGAGAGAAACGAATGCTGAGGTGTGGGTGACAAGAGCCCTTCTTGGGTGGTTAAGATAGAAAAAGGCAGTCTTATTAACCAGTTTTCTCCGTCCTTGAGGCCCTCATTGCGGTGGAATGAATAAAGGCTTTGGCATGAGGCCAGGTTCCATCTCTGGCTGTACTGGTTCCTTGCTGTGTGACTGTGGGTAAGCCACTTAGCCTCTCTGATCCTCAGATACTTTATCTTGAAGTGGCCACATCACACAAACTTCCGCAAATATCCCCAGAAGCCTTTCTCCCAGTGCCTCCCAATACTAGTAACATAGATGTCTCCTTGTTGTCCTCCCTTTCTCTCTCCCTAGAGACAAACTCTCCTTAACCATCGAGACAGCAAAACATATCCTATACCTTTCACCCCATGGGATAGCTCCCTGTCAGTCTCTCTTTCCAACAGGAGAAGCCTGTCACTGCTTCCGAGTGAAGGGACAGCTGTGACACAGGGCTGTCCTGATGCCGCATCCCACAGCCACCCTACCTCTCAGAGGGTGACTTTCTAGATTGCGTGCGATGAGAATGGAAACACACGAGGGGCCCGAAACAGACTGCCAGGGGCTGACACTCTGTGGGTGGGGAAAGAGAAAGGGACAAACCCAGGCCGAGAAGGTGGCAGAGGGCAGACCCAGGTGAAGGAAAGACAGTGAAGTTTTAAAAGGGGCATCAAGTGTGGCTGGTGGGAGGAGAAGTCAGTCAAGAGTAGAAATGAAGTGGGGAGCGGTGGAGCGACAAGGAGGTGAGGCGGAAAGAAAGGGAAACACCTCAATTTAAAAGAGGAAAGAAAGAATGGGAGTGAGAAAGATGAAAAGTCCCTGAGACATTGATAGAACTCCCATCCTTCTCTGCGTCCTGCAGACCTCATCCACCCACGCCCAGCACAGGAACCGCTGAGGGGAGCTGGCCCCGGTCCCTGGACATGGGGCTGTTTGTCCATAAGATGAGGCGATGGAAAAGGCCATTGCTGGTTGTCAGTGGAGATGCATGACCACTGTCCTGGGGAGGGGTTCCCCTACCCCACAAGGCTAGGCCACAATAAAAAAAGCTTTCCATCCATGAGCAAGGGCAAGCCATGACTTCCACGGTGCCGATCATCATTGGCATAGCCCCATCCGTCTGAGGGGGGCAGGGCTTGCTCCTGAGAAGGCCAGATTAGGTGCAACTGGAACAAATACGTTTTTGGTACACACACCCTCGCTCTCTTGGGTTTTCCCTCTGGTTTTTCCTGAGTATTCAGAGTTCTCATGCCCTTGCCAAACGTGCTAGTGAGAAATGCTCTTCTAAATTCACTGACCCAGCCCTGGCCGGTGTGCCTCAATTGGCTGAGCATTGTCCTATGCACCAAAGGGTTGCTCGTTAGATTCCTTGTCGGGACACATGCCTGGGTTGTGGGTTCAGTCCCCAGTTGGGGTGCATAGGGGAGGCAGCCGATTGATGTTTCTCTCTCACATCCATCTCTCCCTCTCCCTGTCCCCTCCTCTATTCCTCTCTCTCTCTCCCTTTCCCCCTTTCTTTTGCTCCCTCGCCTGCTCCCTCTCCCTGACTCTAAAGTCAATAAAACATATTTTAAAAAATAAATCAGTGAATTGACCCAGCGGCTAAAGTGACTGATAAGGCTTTAAAAGTGCAGATGGTAAAGGCTGGGGCATCCGCTGGCTGGCAGAAGAGGACTGACAGGACCTCCTCCGAAGGACGCCACATGGTGGCCCTGCCTCTTGCTCCGCAGGTTTGCCACCCTCCCTCCCCATCACTTTTCAGGGGCCACCTGAGCGGGCCACTCACAGCGCTTGTAAGACTGGGCCAGATCCCCGTGGGCCCCTTGTCCCACAGAACCGGCGAGGATGGGCGGGATTTCCTCTCCATTTCTGTGGCACGGTCACCCAGCCTGCGGTGGAGACGGCCCTCAGAACAGGGCGGTTCCCTAGAGATGACGTCAGAGCCACTTAGCAAGTGTGTGTGCGTGCATGCAACTTAATACACCAGTTATGTTTACTGTGTCCTAAAATGTTTTTTAAATGAGATTATTGTTTGATTCATATATATATATGTATATATATACACACACACACACACACACACACACACACACACATATATATATATATAT
>NW_005356944.1:5965894-5976983 GCF_000412655.1 Myotis brandtii
AACCTCTAGTGGTGAAAACTTAAAATCACCAATAATGTAATAATACTATTGTGGTCTTGTTATTTTAAAGAGCCCTTATGTTTTAGAGATAACATTGACATATTTGCAGATTAAAAGATATGACGTCTGGGATTTGTTACAAAACAATCCAGTGGCGAGGAAGGAAGTAGGAGGGGCAGACAGATGACATGGGCCGAGTTGCTAACTGCTGAAGCTGGGTGATGGGTACATGGGAATTTATACTTTTCTTACCACCTGTATGTCTGTATTTATGGTTAACATGTTCATAATTAAAAAGTGCTTAAAGATGTTTATCTTCCTTTTGTGCCATATGGCTCCTACCATTCACTTACTTAGGAAAAAAATCACCAAGTATCCCATCTCATATTCTGCCAATACTTTTTTTAATAGTAATTTTTGAATTACAGTTTACATTTAATATTATTTTGCTGTAGTTTCAGGTGTACCACATAGTGGTCAATCATATACTTTACATAGTGATCCCCTGATATTTCCAGTACCCTCCTGGCTCCATACATAATTATTACAATATTATTGACTATATTCCCTGTGCTGTACTTTACATCCCCATGACTATTTTGTAACTACCAATTGGTGCTTCTTCATCCCTTCACCAGTTTTACCCAGCCGCCACTATCCTGCTCCTCTCTGGCAATCATCAGTCTTATCTCTGTATCTATGGGACTGTTTCAGTTTTGTTTGTTTATTTTGTTCTTTAGATTCCACATACAGTGAAATCATATGGTATTTGTCTTTCTCTGTCTGATTTATTTCACTTAGCATCATACCCTCTAGGTCAGTGATGGCGAACCTATGACACGCGTGTCAGAGGTGACACGCGAACTCATTTTCTTGGTTGATTTTTCTTTGTTAAATGGCATTTAAATATATAAAATAAATATCAAAAATATAAGTCTTTGTTTTACTATGGTTGCAAATATCAAAAAATTTCTATATGTGACACGGCACCAGAGTTAAGTTAGGGTTTTTCAAAATGCTGACATGCTGAGCTCAAAAGGTTCGCCATCACTGCTCTAGGTAGATCCATGCTGTGACAAATGGTAAGATTTCATTCTTTTCTGTTACAGAGTAGTATTCCATTATGCAAACGTACCACAGCTTTTTCATCCACTCATCTATTGATGGACACTTGGGCTGCTTTCACATCTTGGCTTTTGTAAATATTGCTGCAATGAACATAGGGATGCACATATTCTTTCAAATTAGTGTCTTGGGTTTTTGTTTGTTTGTTTGTTTTTCGAATATATACCCAGAAGTGGAATTGCTGAGTCATAAGGCAGTTCCGTTTTTAATTTTTTGAGGAACCTCCATACTGTTTTTCCACAGTGGTTGCACCAATCTGCATTCCCACCAACAGCGCATGAGGGTTCTCTTTTCTCCACATCCTTGCCAGTACTTGTTGTTTGTTGATTTATTATTGATGACTATTCTGACAGGTGTGTGGTATCTCTTTGTGGTTTTAATTTGCATTTCTCTAATGATTAGTGAGGTTGAGCATCTTTTCATATGTCTATTGGACATCTGTATGTCCTCTTTCTTTCAGCCCTTTTTCTATACTTAGATATACATAGAGATAAATTGTACTCTATTGGGACTTGTCACAATATGTTGAAAATAAGACCTTGCTTATTTGATCAAATATTAAAATTGTGCACACTCTATTTGAGGGATTTCAAAATTATTTTTTGCGTTAATTTTTTGAGAATTTTCTTAAAAAAAAAGGAGGGGATGTCTATAGTCAAATAACTTGGAGGAAAACTGCATACCATGGCTCCTTCTCTTACAATGAACATTAGCAATGGATTATATACTATTGGAGACTAGGGACTATAGGGCATATTCATCACCGATCCACAGGGCTAAGCACAGAGCTTGAACTAGCAAAACATTCAACAAATGGCTGATGGGTAAAATCTTTCTTTTAAAAAATAATAACTATGATTTCTGGACCCTACTGTACTCCAAATTCTGTTAAGCTAAATAGATATATAATTACTTTAATTTTCACAATAATTATAGAAAGCATTAAATAAAGAACTTAAACTCCAGGAATTGAGTTAATTGCCCAAGGTTACACAGCAAATAAATAATGCTCTTTAGCATCATATAATATTATATCCAAAATTGTAACTATGAAGAGCCAGATAAGTGCAAAGAGCCCATTTCTGGATGGTGGATGGGGGTGGATCATGGAAAGAGAAGGTCTTGAGGTGAGGAGGATTGAACTAGAGGGCGACCTTCTAACAAAACTATCCATCAAGATCTCACTCAGAGATTCTTCCTTCTAGAGCAGTGATTCTCAAACTTGGCTGCATATTAGAATCACCTGGGAATCTTTTTAAAATCCTGATTTCTGGGCCTCATCCTCTGGAAATTCTGTTTCTTTGTTACTAATGTTGTGGCCCCACCCCATAACAAAGAAACAGAATTTCCGGAGGGATGAGGCCCGAAATCAGGATTTTAAAAAGATTCCCAGGTGATTCTAATGTGCAGCCAAGGTTGAGAACCACTGTTCTAGAGCCTCTCTGAAGTACACCAGTCTCCCTCACTACTCTTTGAACTCCTTCATTATTTACTACTCATCCAGCTCATTATAAACTGCTTTGGAGGGTCACTGGACTTTCTCTAAAGTTGACTTATATGCTACATTTTTATTGCTTACTTATATTAGGTTCTTCTCTACCTTTAGGCACATTCAGGTAATGGAGAATTACCCTTCCCCAGCCTCTTTGCAATTTGATGGGGTCATGTGACTAGTTCTAGCCAATGTGTTGTGAACAGAAATGGCATATATTCTATCTGAGCCAAAGCATTTAATCACTGGTATGAGGTCTTCTACTGTTCTCTTTCCCTTATATCAGCGATTGTGTTAGAATGGAGGTGCCATAAAATCAAAACACCCAGAATCACCAAGCTACTGCATAGAAGACAGCTGCTTTGAGGAACTGTCTGGCCTCACAGCAGACTTAGCATGGCAAGAAGTCACCTGGGTGATTGTGTCAAACCACTGAGATTTTGGTGATGTTGTTACTGAAGCACTACCGGGACTATTCTGGCTAATATAACTTAATATTTCATCCTGATCAGAGATGGCAAACATTGATTATTCATGCTATCATTGCCCCATCCCACAGATGTGATATTACTATTAACCCATCACTGAACTCCTACCACTTGATCTGTAAGGTCTCAGAATCTGTCTCATCACAGTGACCTTAGCAGTCACCACTAACTAAGTGGAGCTGAAAAATAAGGGGAACCCCACCAAAACTGGTGCACTGCAAACAGCATAAAATTCGAACTTCTTACCGTGGACTGCAAGGCCACACAAGAGCTGGACCTCACCCTCCTCTACCATCTCATTTCCTACCACTGACTTTCTCTTTCACTCTGATCCAGCCACACTGGCCTTTTCTGTTCCTCAAACAAACCAGGAACATTCCTACCTCAAGTCTTTACATTTGCTGTGACCGTTTGTGTTTTTTTTGTTTTGTTTTGTTTTTGCAAACCTTTCTCTCATATTTTTGCAAGTTTGGCTCAAAAGTCACTTCTTCAGACAGACTTTTCTGTCCACCCTGTTCAAGTTACCCTGCACCCTCCCCTCACCTGCTCAATGATCATAAAATATGGCTGTTTCTTTTCTTTTTTCTTTCTTTTTTTTTCTGTTGCATTCCTACTGCTTAGAGTAATGCCTGGAGCAGACAGGTGTTATTAAATATTTCTGGAACTAATGAAGGCAACTGATCTGCCAACACTCATCTAGACCATAATCTTTTGAAGACAGAGGGTAGGTCCAGGTTCTCTATGGCTTTTCTTCGATGCTTAGTCCATATAGTGCATACAACAGGTGCCTACTAAATTCCTGACTGATGGTTAGAAGACTTTTACTTCCCTTCACGTCATACTGGATTCCTGCCTGTGACTTTTGCACTTCCTCACCTCTCATATGCTTTCTCTAGTTATGTCATCTTTCTCATCTTTCTCTCTCCTTTCCCCTCACGCATCACATCCTCTCCTAATTAAGTTCCGTGTGAGTCTCTTTCTCACCCACCCAATGCCTTCTAAAGCAGCAGTCTCCTGTGGTTGAGGAACGGTATCCAGCAATAGAATGGGTTCTGGCCTGGCCTCACATCCAAGGTCAGCACCCATTCCCTTCCCTACAGGAGTTGATGGCAAGCCCCGTCAAAACTTGGCGGCAACCTCATGCCTGTACACTGGAGCCCAGAAGTTGTGCCCTTTGGGTGTTTGCGAGAGAAGCAGCTGTTACCATTTGCCAGCTGAACGGGTTTGCCTTTGAAATAGACTGTAAGGCATGTTCAGACAGAAAGGGGCTTTCTGGAGAGGTCCTGGAAAGACAAGACTCAGAACACCTGCCACTCATTTGGATTGCCATGCAACTGTGGGCAATCATCAGAGATGTCTAGATTCTTAACAGTGAAGGAGAAATAATTGCATCCTTTAGGTATAATTAGATAATATGAGGGAGGGGTTGTAGGAGAGGTCAGGTGGTTTTAAGAGAATGGAACTTGGAACCAGAAGACCTGAGATTTAGAGTCAGAAGTCTGAATTCAAGACCCAAATATAGGTACATTTGAGCCTCTGTTTACTGTAAAACAGAGGGATGCCCTCATATGTTCATCAAGTCTTGTTTGTTGCAACAGAAACCAGTTGGAGCTACCACAAGGAGAACAAAAAGGGTTTCCTGAAGGCCATCGGGGTGCATCACAGAAATCAGGGACAAGAATGGAGTCAGGGGTCAAGAATGGAAAAAAGTGTCAGAACTCAGTTTTTCTGCTTTTCTCCGAGCTTCTGCCTTATTATTCTTTCTCCAGTTTCTCCATACACATGAAGGTATATATCTACCCCATAGCTTCCAAATTTGTCTTACATATTCAGCCACACTCTAATCCCAAATTTTTTAAAGACTCTGATTGGCCCAACTTGCATCAGCTGTCCAGAGAAGGATCTACAATATACGGGCTGGACCAGCAATTCAGAAATTGCAGAGGAATAAACACTATTCTGTTTATAGCACCTGAAAGTTTCAGGTCACGTAGCTATCTCACAATAGTATAAGGAATGAAGGCACAGTCCTATGCAAACCTAAATTTTTTTAGTAAGTATTCAAGGTCTGAGTCTATACATTTAAAGTTGCCTTATTTTAGGAGGTTTCTCCATACACATGAAGGTATATATCTACCCTATAGCTTCCAAATTTGTCTTACATATTCAGCCACCCTCTAATCCCAAATTTTTTAGAGTAAAGACTCTGATTGGCCCAACTTGCATCAGCTGTCCAGAGAAGGATCTACAATATACGGGCTGGACCAGCAATTCAGAAATTGCAGAGGAATAAACACTATTCTGTTTATAGCACCTGAAAGTTTCAGGTCACGTAGCTATCTCACAATGGTATGAGGAATGAAGGCACAGTTCTATGCAAACCTAAATTTTTCTAGTAAGTATTCAAAGTCTGAGTCTATACATTTAAAGTTGCCTTATTTTAGGAAACTAATTTTTCATTGACAATAAATATTCCCCACCCTCTACCTTAACAACTTTCTCTCTATCTCCTCAACTCTATAACAAAAGCTTCCAAAGGAGATCTTTCTTCTGAAAAGAAACTAACTGGAATAAAATTCAGTAAAAACTAAGACTCCATTGAGTTAGCATTTGTGTTAGATCAAGAATCAGGAAAGGCTCAAACTTTTCTATTTCTACATCTCTTAATAGCAAGAAAGGTTTCCTTTAAGTAAAAAAAAAAAAAAAAAAAAAAAAAAAAAAGATGTGCCCCTGGATAAGTCACCTCGCCTCCCTAGGCCTCAATTTCCATATCTGTAAAATGGGAATGAACTTTTCATGGGGTTGTTGTGACTATTAAATGTCATTAGGCTTGACCTGTACCGAGTACTGGTGGTTAGTTGCAATGTTGATGATAATGGTGATAGCGGTGTTGGTGGTGGTGGTGGTGGTATTGTTGGTGGTTATGTTAGTAGCAGTGGCGAAGTGGTGATGATTAATTATCACAGAATCAAGAGTGTTACATTTTTCTCAGCGCCTACTAACACATATTGAATGAAAAAAAGAGAACAAGAAATTTTCAGACAACCCCAAGGATATTAGTCACCATGTACAGGAGTGAACAAAAATAGGTTTACAGTTATGAATACGTAAAACAGAGTTTATGCTTATATTATTATGTATTAATTATTGTAATATTTATCATACGAACAACTGAAGCCTACTTTTGCCCAGCCCTGTATATATTAACCATGGATGTGACCAACACAAATTATGCTTAAATATTCATTATGCAGATCCCTTAAAATCCTTCCAAAAGGAATTTAACTAGCAATTTGTTTGGAGAGGAGACAAGATAAGTAAAAAAGAATTTTAGTTACTACATGTACTTAAAAGGAATAAAATTACATTTCTTTTAAATAATAGTGCAGCCCTAGACAGTTTGCTCACTGGGTAGAGCATCGGCCTGCCGACTGAAGGGTCCTGTTTGGATTTCAGTCAAGGGCACAGGCCAGGATTGCTGGCTTGATCCCCGGTAAGGGGCATGCAGGAGGCAACCAATCTGTGATTCTCTCTCATCATTGATGTTTCTATCTCTCTCCCCCTCTCCCGTCCTCTCTGAAATCAATAAAAATATATTTTTAAAATAAATAAATAAATAAAATCTCACACAATATACTCTTTCATTTGTCTTCCTCCCAATTAGCTTGCTCCATAAAGTCACACATGATTAATTCAAATTTTGTCTTCAAAAAAAAAAAATCACATTTCTGTATTAGTTGCTATCTACTTGTGGGATCAGGTCCCGTCGGCATACTATTTTAACATCCGAAAGTCTGCGTAAACCCGTTTTGCAACTGACATATCTAGAATCTAGGGGCGCCTTGTCCCCTTGGAATTCCCAGGGTGCAACAGCCACACCGACTGCTTTCTTTGCCATAATTTGAAAGCCTTACTAATTCTAAGGCTTCCCCACTCCATAATCACACTTGGTCAGCTTGAGATTAATTAGTCATTCAACGTCATTTACCATGAAGATTGCTTCCCAGATTACTGGTTTAGAAGTTACTAATAATTAGTTCCCGAGAACTTTTCCACCATTGCTCATTTGCATATGTCGAATCACACTGTGAGAGTGAACTAAGAATGGATTTTTTCTTTGAGTTAAAGTTTAACTGGAATGGCACTTTTCTCTTTACCTTGCCATTTTGCTCCTTCTCTGGGACACAGAATTGAATGCTGTCCCTTTAAAAGAGTCCAGTGGCCTTCTATGTTTATAATTCTCAAATCCCATGGTTCAGGCTCCACACACTCCTGCTCACATTTGGTTTAGATTTGACTTTTCTTTGCTGGAGAAGAATAAGATTTATTACTAGACAGAAGCCAGCAAGCCCCAATATTTAGAAAAAAATAAATAAACAAACACTAGTCTGCCAGAGTGAACCAGGCTGTGGCTCTCCTGCGTCTTCTAAAAGACGTCACCCAGCTATGACACTGCTGTGTGCATTTGTCTAGAAAGTGTCCAGGTGTCTGAATGCTTCTACCTGTTGGCTCATGGGATTCCCGAAGTCCCCCTCTAAAATGTGTTGGGAAGAAAAGGAACAAGAGTCATTTAAGTAACGCGTGCTTACTGAGCATACTATATATGCCAGATAGAGAATTGTCAGGCACCGAGGGCTGAATATGGACTAGTGCCTAAGACAGGCTGTAAGATTGGAGTCGCTCAAGGAAATAGGCAGATGCAGTGAGCAAGAGGGGAGTTTATTAGAGAGATTTGGGATGGAGCCCCAACCAGGGACGGTTAGGACTCAGTTTCCCCTCTCGTTGGGGTTGAATTTTATGTGCAAAAACCGCAAGGGGCGGCCCTAGCCATTTGGCTCAGTGGATAGAGCGTCAGCCTGTGGACTGAAAGGTCCCGGGTTCAATTCTGGTCAAGGGCACATGCCCAGGGTTTCGGGCTCGATCCCCAGTAGGGGGCGTGCAGGAGGCAGCTGATCAATGATTCTCTCTCATCATTGATGTTTCTATCTCTCCCTCTCCCTCTCTGAAATCTATATATTAAAGAAAAACACAAGGGGCGGGGGCTGGGGATGTAAGTGTTCTAGTCTGATTAGATGGAGCTGGTTGTCCTTCAGACAGATTAGCGCTAGCCGTGGAGGCTGTGGGCCTTAAGTGGCTGTTGTTATTGTTGGCCTGCAGTCTTGCCCTCGGTGCGGCTGCCTGTTGTGCGGGATAGGGTGATCGCTGGCTGTTCTATGAAATAAGGCTGGGGCCACTTTCTCATTCAGGACTTTCTAGTCCGCCTGAGCCACATGTCCTTTGCTGGCCTGGCCCAGACGTGTCCTGCCTGAGGCAGGTCCTTGAGTCCCTCGATGAGGCAGGCTCCCCTGTAAAGGTCTTGATGCCTTCTTTCACTTACTACTCATAACAAACTGTGAGGAAGGTCTTCTTAGTCTTATTTGGGGCACGGGACAACGGAAGCTCCCAGAGGTTAAGTGACCCGAGTAAAGTCACTGGCTGATCCCAGGGACGGCGGTGCTCAGCCATGGGCTTTCTCAGCTATTGATTGTGTCCTGGATTCTCTCCAAATACGATCTCCTGTCAGCCCAGATCAATTCAAGCTCTCTCTTTTTCAGTTCCCCACATGCCATTGAAACAGGAATTTTCAGGGTAAAATAGGAAAGGTTTAGGAAATTTTAGAAATTTTCTAAATTAAGGGGACCATGGAGGAAGCACAGGGCTGCAGAGCAGCAGAAGGTAGATTTCCATAGAATAGGGGAAGCTGAAAAGCTGCAAAAGGTATATTTCCATAGAATGAGGGAGCTGGGAACAGCAAAAGGTCTATACTTACAAAATAAAGAGAAGGAAGCCCTTCATACAGAAGGAGAGGAAGAAAGCCCAGGGGGGATAGGAAAACAATGGGGAAGGAGGTGGGGGGGAGAACCTCACACATCCCCTGTGAGGTTCAACATGTGAGGTTCAACCTTTGAGTCCAGGAGTTACTATAGTAACCAGTCTAAGGGAATGGTGACTAATCAGAGGGGATATCAAGGCACCAGGATCTGCAGCCTTTATAAGCCACAGGGAAAAGAACTCAGTGGGACCCTTTCCCTCTCCCCACATGGGAGTCTGTACTTGTTCTTCAATAAATCTCCACCTTTGCTATACTACCCTCTGTCCGTGGATTCATCCTTCGATTCCGGCGGACAAAGAATCCGGGTTCCAGTCCAAAAATTCCGTTTCACCATGGTTTGGCTTATCTGGTGCAACACCCAACAGGTATTGAATATCTAAAATGTGTCACTTTAAGGACTGAGTCAGTATGGAGGCTCAGAGAAGAGCATGGGAAAATCTCTGAGCCAGTGGTGTGGGTGGCGTGTCTGGACTGGAAGGAAGATGAGAGAGGAGCTCAGAGAGGTGATCCAGGAGTTCCCTAAGGCCAGCCTGACTCAGTAAGTCACCGGGTCAGCTGGCAATGAGTCAGTTGTGGCGTGGGGGCTAACACCAAACTGTCGGGAAGCGGGCCAGCCGAACAGCCCCCCTGGGAGAATGATCCTAACTACAATCCCTAGAATTTGCATGTCCCTCTACAGTTTACAAAGCACTATCCACATGTTTCTTCATTGGCTGTTTCCTATACACACGCAGAAGGGACCAGGGTTTGAGATGACCTAGTAGTTGTAGTTTTTGTATTTGTTTAAAAAGTAAAATCCTTTGTCAAAATGAAATCTCACACAGTAGTCTAGTGTATACGATGAATGTGAGTGGATGGGGACAAGGGGGAGGGAGACACAGCCCATGCTTAATTAAGCCTTTGCTTTGACCTCTGTTTGTTTCTTGAGGGGTCTCCAAGGAACCTCCAAGTTTCGGGAAAGGCAGCAGGAAAAAACGTTGTTTCTAGTGCATATCCACCCTGCTCCACGCCCCTCCTCCAAAGAAGAAAAGCTGAATGCCCTGGAGGTAACACATCCAAGGTGACTCTTTGTCTGGAATTCACCAGGGCTGTTTTCTCACTGTGGTTAATGCCTGAGGATCTACCTGGGAGCCAGTTTGCCCTCCAATTGTTTCAAGAAAATGACCCTGACAACAGCAGGGTCAACTCTCCTACTCCCAACAGCATTTTTGAAAGTGCCTGCTCTTCAGGTGGGGCTCAGAGGCACTTTCAGACAGGCCACCCCTTGAATCATGGGATGCCTGCTGAGTGGTTGGGAGTAGTAGGTCCAGTGATTTTTTTTAGTTCCAAACATTCTCCCTATCAGGATGCAGGCTCTCCCCAACTCAAAAACTAACATTGAACTAGACTGTGGTTGTTATTAGCTGAATGTTTGTTTGCCT
Source organism: Myotis brandtii (assembly GCF_000412655.1). Classification (NCBI taxonomy): domain Eukaryota; kingdom Metazoa; phylum Chordata; class Mammalia; order Chiroptera; family Vespertilionidae; genus Myotis; species Myotis brandtii. The sequence continues at coordinate 5,976,293 of NW_005356944.1, forward strand.
ACAAAATTCATCTGTTGAAATCCTAACACCGCCCCCCCCAACTGTGGTGGTATTAGGAGGTGTGGCCTTTGGGAGGTAATTAGGTCATTTGGATGGAGCCCTTATGAATGGGATTAGTGCCTTTATAAGAAGAGACACACAAGAGATCTTACACCCTGCCCCCCAACCTCCCTACTTCCCTTCTTCCCTCCATCATGTGAGGTTAGGAGGTGACCATCTGCAAACCAGGAAGAGTGTTCTCACCAGAATCCAACCATGTTGCACCCTGGTATCAAACTTCCCAGCCTCCTGAACTGTGGGAAATAAATTTCTGTTAAGTTGCCCAGTCTGTGGTGTTCTGTTATTTAGCCTGCACGGACTAAGATAATGGTGGTGGTTGCACAATTTTGTGAATGTACTAAATACTACTGAATGGTTAAAATGGTAAATTTTATGTTATGTGCATTTTAGCACAAACATAACAACAACAACCATTTAATAATAATAAAGCTTACATTGGCTCCCTATTTCCAGGGATCAAGTTCAAACTTCCGGGTATAGTTTTGAAACAGGAATTTTCAGGGTAAAATAGGACAGGTTTAGGAAATTTTAGAAATTTTGGAAATTAATGGGACCATGGAGGAAGCACAGGGCTGCAGAGCAGCAGAAGGTATATTTCCATAGAATAGGGGAAGCTGAAAAGCTGCAACAA
>NW_005356944.1:5977200-5979305 GCF_000412655.1 Myotis brandtii
TTTATAAGCCATAGGGAAAAGGAACTCAGTGGGACCCTTTTCCCCCTCCCCACGTGGGAGTCTTTTCTGTGGAACTCTTTCCCCCTCCCCATGTGTGAGTCTGTACTTATTCCTCTTCAATAATCCACCTTTGCTATACCACTTTCTGTCTGTGGATTCATTCTTCGATTCCGGCGGACAAAGAATCTGGGTTCCAGTCCAAAAAAAACATTTCAGTTTACAACCTGGCCCTTGCTTACATCTCTAGCCTCAAGTCTTGCTGTGTGCCTCAAACTCTTCATCTGGTCGAATGTTCAAGTCACTCCAAACTGCTCTCCATTTGCCTCAACAAGCCATCCCCTTTCATGTCTCCACATACACCCACAATTTTGCTTTGAGTAATTATAGCAAACACTTATCATAGTGCTTACTATGTGCACATACACATATATCTCTAGTGCTTAATATATGCAGAACTTTTGATTCATTCAGTCTTTAACAATTCCATGAAATATACTGTTATTAACCCCATTTTAGACTTGAGGAAATCCAGGCACTGAAAGGATAATTGACTTGTTCAAGGTCACAGGACTAGTAAGCAACCAAGGCAAGGTGTGAACCCAGGCGTTCTGCCTCCTAATTCCTTACTATTGATCACAACAGAGTACTGTCTGTGGATGCTCTGCCCCTGTGGTTTCTTCTGAAGACTTCCTTCTCCTTCTTCAAATATCACCTCCACTGTGAAGCCCCCCTTGATATTCCCCAGGAATGGGTGCAACTCTTTTTTCTAGGATCAACAGCACTCTGCACACACATATTGTGTGGTAACAGCCTGCTCATGAGTCTGATTCCCTACCAATGTGTGAGGTCCCTGAACATAGGGCAGGTCTTATTTCTCCTGATGCCTTTGAGCACTCATTACATATTTGATCAACTACAGATGGCTGAATGCACTTTCTCTCCATTTTTCAAATTCTTTCAACAAATAACAGAATCAGAAGGGAATTACATTCCCTCAGAAATTGTGACATGGCTCCTTCAGGGTCTGGCCACCGTCACTGATAACCACTATCATTTTCTGGGTATCTCACCCACCAGGCAAGATGTCCATTCAGATTTACGTTTAGTAGTCCACACGAACAATAAATACCACTTTTGATTTTTCAGATATTAAATTACACTATATTAGAGGTAGATATGAAATGATAATGCAAACATGATTTCTCAAACTCAAAATGCCTCCCTGAAGAATATGACAATCTCCTTCCTTGTTGAGAATTACTGGGTAGGATGGATGGGGGAAAGTGGATTCACGTTTGCACAGATAGGACTATAAATTGGAACGAGAAAGTGTGGGTGGATGAGAGAGGATGGATAAAATGAGGAGTGGATATGTGGATGATGGATGGATGATGCATGGATGCACTGATGAACAGGTATGTAGGTGGACGGATGGAAAAGAGGATAGATCGTGTATAGATGGATGCGGGTTTATGAAGAAATGTGGGGGGAAACGTATGGAAAGATGACTGAGAAGTTATATAGGGGAGCAGCTGGATAAATGGAGGGACAGCAGCATGGATGGACGTGTGGGCCCTGGAGGGGTGTCAGGAAAGATGGGTAGATGGATGAATGGGTGGATAGAAGAATGTCCGAGAGGATGGGCAAGAGTGTGGGTGAATGGAGGCATGAATGGTGGATGAGTCCAGCCTGAGACTGGAGGGTACACATGGCTTAGTGGCTGATGCTAGTCCCATGGCTGACCATCATCTTTCTCGGAACAGTCCTGATACGAAGCAAAGCTCCTGAGCCAGGTGGACTTGGCTGCTCTTTCAAGGGAAGAAGAGTGAGTTTTTCCTCTCTCCCCTGGGAAGAGCCACAGCTCCCCACCCCTCCTTCCCACGGTGGGCGGGGAAGCGCCACGGTCCCAGCTCCCGTCCCAGCTGCCTGTGAAGCCCAGAGAGAAGCATCCCCCACCAGATTCAGAGAGAAACTTAGCTGAGAGGAGAGGCCAGGTGCTGAGCCCAGTGGGGCGAGGTTTCAGGACTCAGTCATCCTCCTCCCTGAGGCTGCCCTTCCAGCCAGCGGCCGGCGGGCGGGAGAAGAAAGCCCGCGCGCGTCCCGGG
>NW_005356944.1:5979552-5980367 GCF_000412655.1 Myotis brandtii
CTGCCCTGGGCCCCCGCCCGGGAAACCCCGATTGACGATCTCCTTAGCTCACGGCGAGGGCGCCGGGGCCGGCGCAGAGGAGGGCTGGTACGTTTTCAAACCTCTGCCGACTGCTTAGTCACAGCCCCCTTGATTGGGTGTGTCCTTCGCTCGCTCCCTCCCTCTTAGGTCACTTTCAACCCTCAAATAAAAACGGCGCCCAACTTCCGAGGCGCCCTCATTGCCCAGCCAGACCCCAGCCTCCGCCAGGTCCGGGCCGCCGTCCTTGCTCAGTTCTCTACTGTTCCCCAGCCCAGCGCCCCGGGACGCTCCAGCCCCGCTCGCTCGCTCTCCTCGGTCCGCTCCGCTCCGCTCCGACACAATGAACAAGTTCGGGTGGTGCGCAGTGTGGGGACTCTGCCTCTTGCAGCTGAGCCTGGCGCAGATCGGTAAGATCGGTGAGTGCCTGCCGCCGGGGCGGCGGGAGGGAGTGACAGGAGGGGGTCTGGACTGACCCGGCAGCCGCGCAGCCTGGGCTGACCCTGGGGACCGGAGCCAAAGGGGGTGCTGCAGCTCGGATTTGGTTAAAGGAGGGCTAGGATTTGCGCTAAGCTGTCGGAGAGCTTGCTGGTTGGAAGCACCGCTTTGTGGGCAGGAAAAGAGAGAAGAAAGTTGGCCGGGCAGGCTGCCGGCGGGCGCGCAGTTTTGGGCGAGGTCGCCGGAGCCAGAGCACCAGGCGGAAAGTAACTGTACTCCTGGATGCGCGCAGCGGGTGTCTGCGCTCACAGGCTCCTGTCCCAAAGGCGCTGGAGCCCGGCCGGGCTGTCGGGCTGTGG
>NW_005356944.1:5999760-6003484 GCF_000412655.1 Myotis brandtii
GCTGGGCAGGGCTGGGCAGGGCTGGGCAGGGCAGGGGCTGTGAGCCCGGTGGCCACAGTTGCATGAATGAGAACTGGTGGCCATGAGCTTCCCAGGAAGGGGCCCTGGCTTCTTGCGCCTGCCCATTGCGCCTGGGTTTCAAAGCTCTTACAGTTGGCTCCAGTCAGGGACTGTCTCAGCGCTAGTGGGAGCTGGAACCAGCCCTGCGGGGGAGCTCCTGGGTCTCCACGAGGTGCCAGCCAGGGCCAGGGAGGGTGAGTCGGCAGGCAAGGCAATGACTGGGCCAGCTGCTCAGCCTTTGTCAACTCCTGCTTCTGCCAATCAGTTAGGGGAAATCCAGACAGTAATGTGGCGAATATTTCCTGCCTGGCAGCCCTGGAGGAGGGCCAGGAGCCTGGGCACCAGGAGCTGGGCCCGCCAGGGTCCCATCCAGCCCGGGGTCTGTGACTGTTTGTGGTTGTGGAGGGGTGGCTGTGTGTGAGGTATTCTGGCCAAGCTGAGTTCCAGGTGTTTCTTGCCTTTGTCTATATACGTACAGATAATTACATGGCTGATTTGCTTATCGCTAGGAAAATTAATTTTCCTTTTAAGACGTGCCAGCTGGGTCATTAAGACAGCTCAGCCTATGGTTAATTCTACCCAGCAAGTATTTATTATACCCAGCTCTGGGGGTACCAAGAAAGTAAAAGACACAGTCCTAGCTGGGTACTTCAGACTGTGGAGAAGTGGGGATCTCCGAGTTAGATTCCTGAACTGGAAATAATAGGAATGCTAATAGGAATGACAGCACTAGCAAGCATTTATTGCACACTTTCGCTACCCCGGAACGGTGCTAAATTCTTCACATGTGTTAGGTCATTTTGCCCTCATGCAGGCCCAGTGAGAAGTGGCCTGTTATTAGCCTGTTTCATGGGTGGGAGTGTGGGGGGTTTACAAATGGAGGTTAAATGACTTGCATGTGTCACACAGCCAGAGGGTTGGTGTCATGTGGGCCCAGGCCCCCTAGCCTGTGCTTGGGCAGAATATGTAGACTCTATGTACGGCGTGGACAAAATCAAAAAGGGATTCGGGGAAAGCAGGGTTGTGGTGGGCCAAAGGCCTTCGCAGGGGCTGAGCCTGGAGAGCCAAAGAGCCCTTGGAAGTCAGACGCGCTTGGGATGGGAGAGAAGAGGGAAACTTGGGTGCAGGGAGAGCCCTGGGCCTGGCCTCAGAGAAGAGGGGCCTCTGGGGAAGTTTACTTGTATGTTACCTTCCTGGGACATCTTCTGCTTTGTTTCTGAGAATTCGGGCTTCTGCCAATCTGTCTGCCTGATTCTTTGAAAGGACCCCCCTCCCCAAACATTGGACGCTGTCCTGACCCTTGAGGTTCTCCCAGAGACCAGCAGGCTCACTCCTACACCCCTCTCCCCCATTTTCGTGGTCCCTTTGGGCAGCATTATTTGGAGGAAGCACAAAAAGTGCCGGTAGCAATAGCTACCCGGACCCTGGCTTCCAAGTGCTTGGAAGGTTGTCTGGAGAGAACTAAGACTTGGAAAGGAGAGAGACGTGACTTATCCATGGGCGCAGGCTGGGAGGGAGAGAGCAGAAGCAGAAAGAGGAGCGGGAAGGAAAGGCACTGTTGTTGCCCATTGGGGGGGGGGGGGGGGGGCCTCCAGAAGACAAAGAGGAAACTTTGAAAGGGGCAGGGCTTTGGGGAGGAAGAAAGGTCCAACCTCAGTATTGCAAAGCAAAAAGTAGAGAAATGGCTAAATGGAGGGAAACAACATTGGACCCAGAGATCCTGAGCTGGAGAAGAGACACCTGGAACTAGGTGTCATATGTGGGAGAAGGAAAGTAGCCTTGGGTCAAGGGCAGGTGGGGTGAGCACTCGGGCACACATCTATCTCGTCCTCTCGCTGAGGGCCAAAGGCCATTGCTAGGGAATCGCGCCCCTGGCGTTGAGAAAGAGGGGTGCATCTGAGTGCTCTGGGGCTTGGGGCTGGCAGTGCTCTCTCCCGCCTCTGAGCATTAGACGCCCCTCATGGGCATTAGAGCTTCGGCTGTGTTTTCCCAGATGAAGGAGCAAGGCAGCAAAGCTCCATCGCTGCTGAGGTTAGCATCACTTAATTCAGTTCCTCCCCAGATACACACTGGACATCTCTTTCATCTCTTTCCTGCTCGGGCAAGGCGCCAGGCGGGAGTGTTTGAGGCTGGCAGCCAGTAGGAAAAGGTTCCATTTTTTCCCCAAATTGCACCACGCGGGAGGGGATGAAATTCTTAGTTTATGACAGCTCCCTTTCATTCATTCAAGAAATATTTCTTGACTCATAGACTCAGAGACGGGACTCCAAGGATCTTTCAGAAAACCCCCTTCTTTTCCCCTAGGAGGAAACAGCCCCTGAAAGAGAGAGAGGCATAGCTTGCCCTCTCTCAGACAGTGTTAGGGTCTCTGAAATGCCACTATCGACCACTGGCATGAGCCCCACCTCGACCCCCTGCCATGGGCAGGCAGCGTGTGGTCTACTGGTGTTTCATGCCTTCAGTAGTGTCTTAACCAGTCATCACAGTTTCTTATTTACTCCACATTATACCCAGTTTGAGTTTAATCTGAGAATAATGAGATGTATAAAGTCTTACCTTAAAGCACCGTTGATGCTCAGTGAGGAGTTTCTGTACTGCCTGGGGCTTTCCGGGCCTCCTGGATCATTGCTGGATCCCTGAGAGTCAGGAGCACCCCAGTTTTAAAAGCCTGACTCTCAGCTAATGCACCATATGCCTCTGCCCAAAGTCGGGGTCATAAGTCCCCAGGAAATACCACTGACTGAGCACCAACTCTCGGCTGGGCATTCAGTGAGGGGGTTAGCATAGGCCCTCACCACAGCCTCCATACATTTAGCTCCATTTTCTAGAGAAAGACATGGGCCCAGGGAGATGCCACGACTTTCTCGAGGGCACACAGCTACTGAGTGGTGGAGGTGGGTCCCCCGTTGGCTCACATCCCCCATGTTAGACTCCGATGCCTGAGCTCCTTTGCCGCATCGCTTTGCCTCTGGCTGACTTTTAAGTCCGGTGCGGATCTCCCACTCTCTCCACCCCTAAGGCCAGCTAACGTGAGGCCTGGCATGAGTTTCTCCACCCCCCCCCCCCCCCCCCCCCCCCCCCCCCGCCCCCGCAGGCTGTGGACGCTTGGCTGCCCTGGCCTGTCTCCCCTCACGTTTGGCCACAGCTGTCAAGAGATACTAACCTAGTTATTTGTTTCTAAAATAAGTCAGGGCCTTATCAGAGTCCAGCCGCCCTTCTAGACATGCTCTCATTGGCAGGCTTGGAGGAAAGGGAGAGGCTGCCTCTTGTCTCTGAGACAAGTTAGGGCAATGCCCTCCACCTGGAAATGAAGGAGGAGGCTCCACAGAGGGAGGCTCTCACGTGGACCTCGTAAGCATTAGATGCAAGACCCAGAAAGCCCCCTCAGCAAACGCTCATTGGAAACCCTGGGGCTTAGCAGGTTTTATGAGCCTCCGGGAGTGAAGGTCGTGAGGACCCGGGATGACACAGTTAGTTCTCTATGAAAGTCAAAGATTTTGAACTGAAAGCCAGCGTAGAGCCCCAGGTGACACGTGCACAGCCAAGTGAGATTTCAGATCAGCCTGTGATATCCAGGCTAGGGTCTCCTGACAGAGGGAGGTGGTAGGAGGTAGTCTGTCCTGGCTGGGCTGGAATTTGCTGGGGCTGGGGCTGGGGCTGGGGC
>NW_005356944.1:6007148-6055331 GCF_000412655.1 Myotis brandtii
GGGCTGGGGTTTGGGCTAGGGCTGGGGCTGGGGTTGTGTTTCCCCAGCACCTCCGGTTTAGCTGACTCCACCCAGCACCTAAAAGGGAAGTGGCCCTTGTAAAAGGAGTGGAGCAGGTGGCAGATGCTGCCAGACAAAGCACAGGCTCAAAGGGGATCTTTTCTGCCCCAGAGAAATTCTGGGGGTTTGCACAGCAAGAAACTGATGACTCAATTTCCTTTGTGTCGCTGCTTGAATGGGAAGCACACAACTGTTCTTTAGAATTACCAGGGTTGGCTGCTGCTTCCTCCCCTACACTTAAACCCCACTTTTCACTCACTCAGGAAGTTGAAATTGTTCCTAAGCGTGTGCTCCCCGTGAGCCGGCCAGCAAGGGTGTGGGAAGCCAGCCCCATTTTCCAGAATAAGGAAGCAGTGCCTTCTGAAGTTCATGGTTGTGGGTGCGGCCTGACATGGCACAGTGAGTGTGTGTGTTCCCGACGTGCCAGGAGAACTGGGATTTCAAACATGCAAATGCTCTACCAGCTGATACATAGTGGATACTTTGACTAAATGTTTATATATTTTCTACAAACAAATGCATGGCTTGGTGTGATTACAACTCAAAAACTTTGCAAAACTTTTTGCATAAGTAAATTCACAGCTCCACAACTCCTTAATCTAGTGGTTCTCAACCTTCCTAATGCCGTGGCTCTTTAATACAGTTCCTCATGTTGTGGTGACCCCCAACCATAAAATTATTTTCGTTGCTACTTCATAACTGTAATTTTGCTACTGTTATGAATCGTAATGTAAATATCTGATATGCAGGATGTATTTTCATTGTTACAAATTGAACATAATTAAAGCATAGTGATTAATCACAAAAACAATATGTAATTATATATGTATTTTCCGATGGTCTTAGGCGACCCCTGTGAAAGCATAACAGTAGCAACATTACAGTTATGAAGTAGCAATGAAAATAATTTTATGATTGGGGGTCACCACAACATGAGGAACTGTATTTAAAGGGCCAGAAGGTTGAGAACCGCTGGTGTAGTCGCTGATGAGGTTGATGTTTTATTCAGAAATGTGCACTTGGGGGAGAAATATTAGTATTCCTCTGTTCTCCACTTCTTGATCATCCCAAAATATGAAGTACCAGGAAATACCACATATTTGATTCTTGCTTGCTAAGGTGGACATACACATGTGGGTGGGCCCTTAAGTGTCTATGCATCTGAACACATGTGGGTATTGCTGGTCAACCGTTAAGCATTTGTAAGGTGTCCTGTACGGGCCCCTCAATGTGTTGAGTACGTTGGCGACTTAAATGTGCGAGACATGGGCCTTGCATCCAAGGACTTTATGGTTCTCTGTGTATAGCATAGTGCAGTCGAGTGACAGCCTTGGACACTTTAGAGGATAGGAATAGCATTGCCAAGCAGCGACACAGCAAGGAGGCCTGGAGGAATCGATGCCAGAGAGGAGGGGCAATGCAGACAAGGTAGGATTTTAATATGCAAAGAGGAGAGGGTGAGAAAGGAGTGTGCATATTTCTGTTACCCTCTTATTAATCTATTCTCCCCCCCCCCCCAGTTTCTGTACACCTTTCATGCCAGTTGAACTTTCTCAAAAAGAATTTCAGAGAAAAGATAATTCTTACTAATTCCCTCTCAGCATATATCCTACAAACTAATCTTTTCTGAGATGTTGGTGAGAGGTATTTTGTAAACTTTTTCTTTTTTCCCCTTATGTCTTACATAGATGAAACATTTCTATTGTGTATTAATTGTTAAGGGCTAGACCAGGGGTGGGCAACCTTTTTGACTCGAGGGCCACAATGGGTTCTTAAACTGGACCGGAGGGCCGGAACAAAAGCATGGATGGAGTGTTTGTGTGAACTAATATAAATTCAAAGTAAACATCATTACATAAAAGGGTACGGTCTTTTTTTTTTTTTTTAGTTTTATTCATTTCAAACGGGCCGGATCCCGCGGGCCGTAGTTTGCCCACGGCTGAACTAGCCAAAGTTTTCAACAAACATTCAGGCACTGCCTACTCAGTGCACCTGGCAGTTAGGACTGGAGGGGTCAATGTCAGTGCACCTGGCAGTTAGGACTGGAGGGGTCAATGTCAGTGCACCTGGCAGTTAGGACTGGAGGGGTCAATGTCAGTGCACCTGGCAGTTAGGACTGGAGGGGTCAATGTTGGGAGGGACAGTCCTCGCCTCTGCATAGCTCACAGCCTAGTACAGTGGGGCCTTGACTTATGAGTTTAATTCGTTCCGAGACTAAGCTCATTAAGGAGCTCGTTAACTCAAATTACTCTATCAACTCAATGCAAAAAAATCGGCCGAGAGACAGCTGGTATCTCAAAAAACTCATTAGTCGGGACACTCGTAAGTCAAGGCCCCACTGTATAGGGTTTCCTGGGTAATGGCTGACTATGCATCTCTGGCTTCCACATGGTAGATTCTGGTTGCGTGCGCCCCCACCCCAATCATGACAACAAACTGCCAAATTAGGGGGTGTTAAAGTTGCCCCACTTTGAGAACGCTTGGTGTAACAGGATGGCAGCCGTCCCAGTAACCTCAGCTCTGACAATGTGGCATCTGGTTCCCATCGGTCCCATTAATTCACCTTAAGCTTCACAGTAAAATCACTCAGGAAGGCCCGTGGGGGCCACGGGGCACGAGTGACTCTCACACTCCTCAAAGGGGAAAACCCAAACCTGACATACCTTCTCTTACCCGTCTTCTGCAGTACTGGGGGAGTCCCCTGACATGAGGGGTCATTTTCATGGTTCTAGCGCTCGGTGCTGGCCCATAGTTGTTCCTAGTAACTGTTGAACTGATGAACATCTAGAATAGAGAAATAACTCTATCCGTCTCTAGGGTCGGTACACCTAAGATGCAAATACGTCTGTTATATGGTAGCAGTGGCGATGGCTGTCTTGGAGGGCGCTTGGCTGGCCAGTTGCCCACCCTGGGGCTCATGTATTTTCTGCCCAAAGAGGGAGATCACCCATCTGTTTGTGGCTTTGGTGGCTCCTTGCTGGGATGTATGTCTAAGGACAGGGTTACTATTTCTGAGCCAGGACCGGAGGATGATGACACCAACCCCCACATTTAAGCCTCGAAATAGAGCCCTCCGCAGGAGCCGCCCGCCCGAGAGGGCTGCTTATTTTGGAGATGCTTACCTGAGGTTAGACTCCCTGGGTGAGAGGCCACACCCGTCCAGCCCCCATGGCTGCTTCTGGAAGGTGGAGGCAGCTGAAGGAGCAGCAGACCAGCTTCACAGCGGATTCTTGCCTTCTTGGTGGGTCTCCTGCAGCCACTAAAAGGGGCAAGTCTCAGGGAAGCATGACATCTGATGGGGAGCCACATTGGCAACGATGACCTGTGCCTCCTCTCCATAGAGCTTGCCAAGTCTGAAGTTGCCCACCATGGGGACAGTCCTGCCTACCCTTGGCCTATCTGCCCAATAAGACTTGGAGACAGGGAGTCAAGCACAGAATGGGGATGGGATGTTGTGGGGGAACAGGACCTCACGGCACCCGATCTCCCCGAGTTTGGGATGCACAGCCTGTCCGGGTGTGTCCTCCTGGGGCAAGTACCCCTTCTAAGTGCAAGTGTGGGCAGACAGGTCCCAGGTGGGTGGAGAGGAGCTGAGTCACCAAGGAGGTGATTTGCAAAACTCAGGCCCCCAAAATCCTCTGAGTCTTCAGCTTTTGAGAGTAAAGTTTCATTGCAAAACTCCAGTGGGGGGAGAGCTGTTCACCCAGGTTGGTAATTCTGAGCATTTGCGGTGGTGCCTGAAAGTTCATCTTTCTTCCCCACACCCTGGCCTCGGAGTTAGAGCTCTTGTACCTTTTGCACTTGCTTCTTTGCAGTGAGTGTATGTTTTTAAGAAATCATCACTGATATTAGTAATAATAGCAAACACTTAGTAGAGTGCTAACCATGGGCCAGCCACCATTCTAATCGTTCCCTTGTACTAACTTGTTTAATATAGTCCTGTATACTAACTTATATTTCTCCATACTAGTACATTCCTGTCTACTAACTTGTTTAATCCATACACCAACCTTATGAAGGAGTTCTATTATTATCCCTCTTTTACTTATGAGAAAACTGAGGCATAGAGAAATTAACTTGCCCAAGGCTATAGGGCCGGTAAGCGATGGAGGGTGGTCTGGCTAGTGGGTTCCTGCTCTTAGTGACTATATTACTGTGCTCCTCTTAGTATCTCAAGATGTCAGGGTACCCCCAGAGACTCAAATGAGGGTACATGGTAGCATTCTGGTTGTTTTCATGAGCCCCCTTTGGGAATCGGGTGTGGGTAGCGTCCTAATGTCCACAGAGTTGGTTTTGTCTTCCTTTTTACACCCAATTTCAGAGGGGGGGCTTGGGAATTCAAAAATGAAAAAGAAGACGTAATGGAAACTTCTTCCCATTCATACTCTGAGCGGCTCATTCATTCGGCTCTCTGGATAGAAGTTCTGTTCTCTTCTGTGTGACGGGAAGTTGGGGAGGAGGTGGGACTGAAAGGGAGAATGAACTGAGTTGTTGGCTCATTATCACATCATGACCTGTCACCTGGATGAAAGGAGAAGATGGCTGATGGGTATTTCTCCCTCGACTAGGACCTTGACTTTTGATTGGGCAAAGCTGGAAAATGAGCTAAACAGCAGCAAAACTCAGCTTAAGAGCCCTTGGTTCCAGGGCCTTTTCTCTACCAGTTGGCACTGATGAGGGAGGGAGGGAAGCTCAGAGAGGAGACCGCCAGGAATCAGGCTGCTCTTGTCTGGGCTCAAGGGATTGAGCTGAAGCAGGAAGTGTACTGTGGCTCCTCTTCCCAGCCCAAACCACGGGTCTGACTTCTATTGGCCCAGCAGGGGACCATTGCCTGGGGAGGTGGGTTTGGCCTGGAGACAGAGATCCATTATAAATGACCAACTGTCTCAATTGCAGTGCATCTCTTTGCACGAGCAGGTCTGCAGTGCCTTCTAGAAGCACCCACACACCAGTCATGGATCTAGGCAGCATCTTTTTCTATTTCCTCTGTCAAAGAACCCCCCCGCTCCCCAAGATATTAGAGTGATGATTATGAAGCTCCTTCACATGTGTTCACCATTATGCAAATTGAGACACCAGAGAGATACGACATTTCCACGCAGTCAATACCTGATCTCCTGCTGCTGGCCTAGAAGGTGTTTCTGCTCAGGACCTGACCCCAGTCCAGTTTTTATAGCCCCCCCGAAGTGTTAAATGAACATCTACTCTAGCCAGTCACACCTGTTGCCATTTCTGAGTGTGTCCAGTCCAAGAGGCAGAATCCAGCAGAGCTGAGCATCATCTTACAGCCTGCAGGAGACCAGCTGATGTGACAGAGTTAGTTAGCCCCACAGCCACCACTTCCCTACACGGACAGACAAGGGTGCCCACAGGAGCCCTAATCACGCAGATGCAGACAAAAGCTCAGAGGGGGAAGTGATGCTTCCATAGACACCTCCCGCCCAGAAGGTTTTCTTTGCAGTGACTCCTCAGTGGTAAGACTGTCTTCCCAATGTCAGCCTTAGAGGTCAGGCACATCACTCTAGACTCCCCTGAGTGACTTTTACTTTCCCTATTGTTTCCTGGTTGCTTCTCCCTTACATTTCATAAACACCCTAAAAAGAAGTTCAAGGAATGCCTCTAAGCTGGGTATGCCAATCTGTTCTTGTTGGCCCATGAACATATATGCTCCTTAGGAAGAGTCCATGCTTTATGTACATTGTTGTATCTCTCTAGCCCCCCAGCTGTCAGCACGGTTCCCCACATATAGTAGGTGCTCAATAAATATTTAGCTGGCTGGCCGAATGAATGAAATTTCTAGATTTGACCAGCAAAGACATCTTTATCATTCCTGACCTTTTGTGATTCTTTTTCATCCTTTAAAATTTTTTTTTTCTGGTCTACTAGTATAAAACCTTTTTATTTTAATATGCAGGTGCCTCCTGTAGTGATCCTCAAACTTCCTTGAAATTGCTTTTCTCTGCATACTCTCCAATTTGAGAATATTTCTTGAGGTCTGACATGTCAGGCAAGGCAGGGGAAGTTTGGGGCTTGTTAGGTTTTGTCCAGAAGAACAGAAATCTTGATTTCCTTTAGGTCTGTCTGCCTCTATGTCCCAGCACTTACTTCCAAATCTGGCCTCAGGTATAAAGATCCCCAACCCTCAAAATCATGTTCTCAGTGACCTCAGAGAAAAGATGTTGGCTTTTTGCTTACCATGTTAAAAGAAAAAAAAAATGGGGGGGCAGGGAGTTGTTTCTTTCAAGGTTTTAATACCAAAGACCAGCAGATGTTGAGTGTGGTGGAATGGGAATGAGAAGGTTTGGCTTTGGAAGAGAGTTGTGTAGAAGGAGGAAGGACAGTGAAATAAGACCTCAGGTCGAGTCCCCTCTCTGCCACTCAAGAGCAGCATGAAGTCAGACAGTTGCACATGTTAAGTTCTAGACAATGTGTAGCACATAGAGCTGAGTGATTAGCACATAGAAGGTGTCTCAAGAATAGAAATGGCTATTCTATGTTAGTTCCTCTCTGTTATTGATTCACTGTGTGAGGCCAAGCGAATCATTTCACCCCATTTGCCTCCAATTTTCCATGTGTAAAATGAGAGGGTTGGATTCTCTGTGGGCCCACGAATACCTAAGCCTCACAAAACTTAATGGAAAGAATGACACGACTATAATGCAGGGCCCAAAAAAAGGTGACGCCTTGTTTGCATTAAATGTCAGGCGTGAATTATTAATCCCCGTCAGAAGCAAGCGTATTCACCCAGTTTCACCCTAAACTCCAGTGGGCGAGAATGACTCTTAGGGACGAGGTACTTTGCTCAGGGGATGCCACCGAATCTTCCCAACCACTTGGGCGTGGGCAGGTGAAGAAGCTCGGGCCAGAGCAGCTAGCAAGTCTCAGTCACAGAGCTAAAAATGCAGGAAGCCAGTTCTGGGGTTACCTGCAGGATCTGAAGGTAATATCTGCTATTTTAAACTCTACATTACACAGCATTGCTTTAAGTGGCCAGAAAAGCCACCCCCTGAAGAAGAGAAAAGATTGTGTCCTTCACTTTCAAAGTTCCATGAGCATCTTGGATACCTCAGCTTCCCTCAAGGGAACTCTGCCACATGTGGGTGCGAAAGGAACCAACATATTCAGCCAAAATAGTGCTTAGAGATTGAGCACTAGTGTCCCATGGGTGGCCATGAGAATCTAAAAATAAGAAAACAAAACAAAGGAACACACACACACACACACACACACACACACACACACACACACACCAGGGCACTGAGTAGGTGGACCTTTGAGATGGCGAGTTGCTGCTTCTACTGAGAACCTTCCAGACTTCCACTAAGATATTTCTTTTTTTTCCATGAAACCAGAGCAGCTCTTTCTCAGGAAAAATAAATAAATAAAAGGGAGTCGAAAAGACTGTGTTACTTAGGAGTTTGCCAAAACTGGTCAAAGACTAAATCTCATGTTGGGGTTCTCACCTTCCATCAGTCACTCAAAGTCCTTAGTCAGATTGTGCCCATTTCATATCCATCTGAAATCTGCCCACCAGAAGTTGAAATAAAATAGCAGATGGGTTTGGTTCTCATGCCACACACAATGCTCTCGATGGTGGCTGGCTATGGTTCAGCAGTCTGTATCTCCGGCCAGTCCCCTAGACAGAGCCCTCTAGGAGAAGTGAGAACCCTTGTGTAGCCAGCAGGGGTTTAGCATTTCTCTCTCTGTCTTAGTCACAGGAAGACTGTGGGCAAGTTCTTCCCTTGCTGGTGGCCTCTGTTTCCCTGGTTGTAAACATGGTGATGAACTCATCAATCCAAATCATTAAGAGGTACTCTGTGATTGGCTCTATGGGAAAAAAAGTGTGGAGAGTAGAAGATTTTGTTTCTCTCCTTAGAGAGCTTACCATTTGGTGGGAGAAAAATTAAACAGAAGAAAGAACTACACAAGATTATATATCATCAAGTGCCAGAAGATGAGGAAAAGCAGCTATGTCTGTGAGTGGCAATTGTATGAGACAGCTTCATGAAGGAGTGGAATTTAAGGATCAGATGAATGTGGGTAAGAAGATGGGGGGGGAGAGAGAGAGAGAGAGAGAGAGAGAGAGAGGAAAGAAGGAGAAGGAGAAGGAGAGAAGAGAGGAGAAGAGAGAAGAGAGGAGAGCAATTCATGGAAGTGTAAAGAGGAGCTGAAAAGTATGGCTTAATTGGGGTCAGGAGAGGGCTCAACCTGAGTAAGAGTGTTGAAGAGCAGTGAAGGATGAGGTTGGCCAGATTCCAGGTGATCAAGTAACGCTGGCTCCATCTTACAAGACCCAATTCTTCTGTCACAGAGAAGTTCTCATGACACCCTCCTCAAACAGGGCTAGACAGAGTTCAGAAGCGGGCCAGCTCCAACATTGGTTGAGATAGAACTTGGGCAACTTTGCCTGAGTTGGGGAGTGGCAAGTTAAGAGAATCCCCAACAAGCCCTACAGCAGCAACAGCCCATGTTACATTTCCCGTTGATTACTAGAGGCTGCCTGGAGCGCTGTGCTAAGAAGCCAGACCTTGGCTCAGCTACTGAGTTCTGTGATCCATTAGTGATGTCTGACACGGGCATAATATAGAGGATTTGACCTCAGGTATCACCCGTAGGTCATCACAGAAGAGCAGCAAACTTTCCTAAGTTATGTTTCTGATAGGTCTGGGTAACTCAGGGAGGTTAGCCACTCAAATTCAGTCAACTAGTCATGCGGTAGACTCCACCTCCTTCCAGAACAATATAAATGCAGTCTCCTACCCAGAGGAGTGGAGTTGCTTGAGCCTTTTCTTATGATTCATTCCCACTGTGTTTTCCCATTGTCACCCCCACTGAAGTTAGATGCTGGGAGCCAGGAATCTCCCCTGTGTGAACCAGGACCAGACTTCCTGGCAAAGGGCTCCTTCTCCACATCAGCTTCTCCATCTGCAAACTGAGAAGACAAAAATGATGCCTCACCCAGAGGGGTGATAGGAGGAATTACCAGCTAATGTGAGTGAAGCCTTTGAAGATGAAAGGGTTGTGTGCACACGTTAATTACAACTTTTATCAGCCCTGGAGCCTCTGCATTCTCAGCTGCCACTCGGGGCTCTTCTGTGCCTCCCAAAAGCAGCCGGAGGCAGCATTCCACAGACTGGCCCCACGGGTCCCACTGGTAGCATCCAAGTTAAGAAGGCTGGCCAGCCCACTGTGGGCCGCTCAAGTTTCCCACTACTCATCCCCAAGGGAAAAAGCAAGCCCACTACCTGGGCGGGGAAGATAAGGTAGAACCCAGGTATAAACAAAAGGCTCCAGCAAGCGTTGATTAGAAATAGCCCCCGGGTGAGATTAGGACACTCTGCTCTAATTCCCACCCTGTCAAAGCCTAATTGTGTGACCCTAAGCTACTGGCTTTATCTGTCTAATGCTTCAATACACTGTGAACCACCTGGGAACTAATCCCTCTGCCTCCCCTAGACCTCCCCACCTTTGCCTGCTGGTGTGAAAGTGTTTTGTGCTAGTTGGCAGAAGCATGTGATGTAGAACTACAAGGTCCTATTATTACCTTAAGGTAACTTTCTCCTTTATCTCCGTCTCCTGTTGCTGGTTGACCCCAATCCTTGAAATTGTATTCTTTGGAATGCTCACCAATCTCCTCCGAGCTGCCGCCCCTCCTGGGCAGTGCTTATCTAGGAGGACCTGGTATGTGCTCCGGCTTCTTGGTTCTGCCGTTTCCTGAAGCATGCAGATGCTGACAGGCTGGCAGGGGACCGGGGTCCCCACCAAGTGGAGTTGCAATGCCCTTGCTGGGGTAACTCAGTAAAAGTGCTTAGAGGCAAGAATGGGAGGGTGTCCAGATGCTTTGCTGGGGCTCAGAAAGGTGCAGGCTGAACTGGGCCCCTACAGCAGCACCAAAGTATAGATCAGCAGTTCTCAACCTGTGGGTCGCGACCCCTTTGGGGGTCAAACGACCCTTTCACAGGGGTCGCCTAAGACCATCGGAAAACATATATAATTACATATTGTTTTTGTGATTAATCACTATGCTTTAATTATGTTCAATTTGTAGCAATGAAATTGGGGGTCACCACAACATGAGGAACTGTATTAAAGGGCTGCGGCATTAGGAAGGTTGAGAACCACTGGTATAGATCCAAAGAGGCAAAAGAGGAAAAAGAGAAAAAGGACTCTAAGTGAGAAGTTATCATGGGCTGGTGAGAAAAAGCCAACGATGATGGCATATCAGAATGGGAAAGGGTGCTAGACATTACACAGCCTACTGGGCATATAGAAAAGCTAAGGGAAGGTCATCTCAAAGATTGCAAGTAACTTGCCCAAGGGCATGCAACTAGAGTCAAAACCCTGGTCTTCTGACTTGCGATCCAGTGGCCTTTCCATTTCATCCTTTGAGATGATAGCGGAAGAGCACTAAACAAGAGGACAATGGGCCGACCTGGGCAAGAAGACTTGGAATGACAAAGAGAGGGATATAAAAGCATATTGTTTTTTGTAGCACAATGGGAAACAGTATGGGTGGAGCCTACATTGTATACACTCCCCTGGAACTTCCATTATAGTTGGATCTGGTTTCCTATGCAGTACCTTGTGCATCCATATTTGGTGTTTGTTTTGATCCTTTTTGACTTAATGAGCATTTTGAAACCCGAAGGTCCAGCATAACCTGGCCTGGCTTTTTCCCAACTGCTCTCAGCAATTCTGTGAGTCAAGTCAACAATTGATGGCTTTCAAAGGGTTCATTTGTTCATTCAACACACACTTACTGAACACTAAGATGTGCCAGGTGTTCTGTCAGGCACTAGGGATACAACTTTAAATAAGAGAGACTCAGTTTCTGCTCTCATAGAACTTACAGTCTATCTGGGAAGACAGAGTAAACAGCTAATTATGCTTTTATTTAATTACACTTGAGGTATACTAGTGCATTCTGGGAAGAAAGAGCACATGTTCTTGAAAAAGCATATAACAGGGTGACCTCACCTGCTCTAGAGCATCAGGGAGGGCTTCTCCAGACATGCGGGGTTAATAGCAGTAACTATGCTTGCAAGATCTCTACAGTTCCTTGGGGGACCTGCTTTTTGGACCTCTCAATTCTACCAGCTCTCATGGAGACAGTCTGGTGGGTGGGGTCAAAGCTCCCCATAGCAAATCTAGCCAGAGCAGCCCCTCTTCTAACTGCCTTACACTTGAGTCCTCTGAGAAAGAGAACAAGTAAAGAAAGCTGTACTCCTCAAAATTCTGTAAGCAACTGGTTTATCATGTCTGTCCTGCAACAGACAGTGGTGGGAAGAATGATGGGAACCTCCAAGCTGACTCAGACTTTTAGAAGCACATGTTGGGGCAGCAAAGGAACCCAAACTCTGGGAAACACTGTGTCATGTGATATCAGAGTGACTGTAAGCCATGGGGGGGGGGGATTCATAATTTACTTGGGAATCTTTAGTGCTGAGTCTTAGGTTAGGGTCATATCTCCTCCATTTTATTGTCAGTTTCTTGGTCATGTTTTGAGCACTTTGGTAGCTGGAGTGTGTGTGTGTAGGGGGTGGTGTGCAGGATAATGTCCAGCAGCCAGGCAGGTACATCTACTGGGTGCAGGCAGGAGGAATAGGCAAGAACCCTGGGATGTGGATGTCCAACCACTTGGCTACAAGGGCCTCGCTCCTTTATCTCCTTGGTTAGCGGTAAGTACTTAGAGATGATCAGAGTGGATTCTATCAGGAGAGAGGGACAGATATGGTAAGAAAACAAAAAAGCATCTTAAGATGCTTTTAGATGAAAGCATAGATAATAATGACAATATTTAGCAATTGGTAGAGTAGGGGCACCAGCTAATTCAAATGGTCAGTTATAAATAACTGTGTCTTACAAATGAAAACAGACTCAAAGGTATCCGTCCAATGATAATATGACATCTGTCCACTTTTACTCAAATGTGCTTTCTTGGATAGAAGAGATAGGGAGTTACAGCTATCATGATTGAACATAAGCTACAACCCATCTATGCATCAAACCGTGATGTGTCCCCATGAAATTGTTATCTGTCACATGTTTCTTAGTATATCCATATCAGTGTATGCCAGCTGAATATCTCTGTAAGTAGCAGAGCAATCAGCCCTCATAAAACGACATCTTCCCACAAGAAGTGTAGAGGTGGGACAATGCCAGGAGCTCAGTATTATCAAAAGACCCAAATTTCTCCCAGTTTTCTGCCACTCCCAGTGTCTTCCTATAGGTTAGCCCCCTTCACACTCCCAAACTGACTCCCAGGCATCCTATGAAAAACAAAACAACACCCATCACCGGAAGAAGGAAAGCTTATTCACAAACATCTCTTCTAAAAAAAGGAGGAATAGCTTTTCCAGAAGTCCTTTTTCAGAATTGACTTCCTTTTATTTCTCACTGGAAGAGGGGGCTCACATTCCATGGAATGCCTACACCAAACCGATCATTGACAAGGAGTTCTCGGACCACAGTGCTTGACTTAGACCCATCATGGTCCATCCAATGGAGCTGAGAGTTGGAGCCTCACCTCCCTGGAAGCATAAGTTTGGGATTTTAGACAAAATTAGGATTCAATTAGAAGAACTTTGTTGCATTGGTAACAGTGCCTGTTACAATGAGAAGGGCCTCAATGGGTGTTCACCTACGTGGTGGAATTGTGGTTGGATAGGCTCTACCAGCTAAGGGAAAAAAAGGCAAAGCTAAGTTATTATGTTCCTAAGCCACACCCTCAACCTTCTGAGAAGACACACCTCATGGACAGAGTTCACTTGGGGGACACACTGCAGTTTGAGGCTTAGATGATCTGTGGCGTATACTCAATCGTAATAGCTATAACTTTATCTTTTCCTCCTCCCAACAAAAGCATATCAGGGAATAACTTTACATCTGTTACAATTTACAAGAAATGGTCTTTTGCACACTTGAGCATTTATTATTAGAACCTCACTATTGCAACCCTGCTCCCTACCCCTGGAGCTACACCATGCATTAGGACCACTATCTGCAAGATCCATTTTAAATGAATCATGATGACCTTGGATGGGCATCTCTTCCCGTAAAGTATGAGACGATAACCCCCAGGCAGGTAGCTGGCTTCTTTTTCCTATAACTACTCCTAGCATGTTTTAACATGCTGGAAGTGTTTGCAGCTCCATTATCTGATCTAGCCCTCACATTAACTTCATGGTTAGCATTATTACCCTCCTGCACAGGAGAGAAATTTAGTAACTTTCCCAAGGTCTTAGACCTAATTAGTGCAGATTCTGGATTCGAACCCTAGTTTCCCACCCTCAGAGCTGCAGTCCATGCCATCACACCATGTTGGCTCCCAATGAACCTGTCTTGCCTTCACAGAGTCTAGAATGGACTATTGAAATTTATGTTAATAATTGCTCTTTCATAAGCAGGAAAACTCTTTCCTCATAGGTTCTTTGAGTCTGAAGCTCAAGTGTCCAACATCCTACATTTTAATAAGCTCAAAAATGAACAGGGGGTGCCTAACCGGTTAGGCTCGGTGGATCGGTGGATAGAGCGTCGGCCTGTGGACTGAAGGGTCCCGGTTTTGATTCCGGTCAAGGGCATGTACCTTGGTTGCGGGCAGTCCCCAGTGGGGAGTGTGCAGGAGGCAGCTGATCGATGTTTCTCTCTCATCAATGTTTCTGACTCTCTATCCCTTCCTCTCTGTAAAAAATCAATAAAAATATTTTTTAAAAAATGAACAGGGGGGTTTTCTGGGCCAGCCCCTGCCTCCCTGTAGTTAGCTAAGGAACCTAACAGCATGGGCAAGGCAGATATCAGGACTTCAAAATTTGTTTTCCATTCCTTTCTTTTTTTTCCCCCCCTCTAAATACCATTAAAAGATTTATGATGACTACATGCTGGGAAGAGGAGCCCAAGGGATGTTTAATGTGGACCTTTAGGATGTGATTGCTTCTTACACAGGAAAGGGCTGCTTCTTTTCAGAATCTAATAATGAAAGAGCTAGAGGAAATGGATTCTATTAAACCAAAATGATGTATGCTTTATTTTGAGGGTGAATTTCCTGACCATGAGGCTTGCTGATTAGTAGACTCTCCTGCTCAGTCCCAATCCATCCCTTCAGTTCTCAGGGGAAATGACATTGCCTTGGAGAGGCATCTCTTGGGGACAGCAAAGCCTGTGGAGGAAAGGCTTCCCTTTAAACTAAGTGCCAGCACCTTTCACTTTGTCACAACTGTTACTGTGCTGTGGACTTGATGAATGTCTGTCTTCTCCCCTGGCTCACAACCTCCAATGGGGCAGTGACCTTGCCTACCTTGTTCAATGCCCTGGTCCCGGTGCCTAGAACATTACCCTGCACATGGGGAGCCCTGAATTTGGGACTCCATTATCTTTCCTGAAGGCCTGTGTTCATTTCAATGTTGGGTTGGTTTTATGAGATGGTGACATACTATGGTGGATTCAGGCTGTGATCAACTCAACTTAAAAAAAATTACAACTCTAAAAAAACTTTATCATTCTATTCTATTCTATTCTATTCTATTCTATTCTATTCTTTCTATTCTATTCTAGAGATAAGAGCTTAAAAAGCAAGTGAGGGTGAGCCAGCAGGCCGTATCTTCTCTCATTCTCTCCTTGCTCTTTGTGGCTGTGCTCCACCCAGTTCCCATCCCTTCTCCTTGGCTGGCATCACCTAGGAAACAGTCTCTCCTGTGGCTTCTTGGGAGGGCACCCAGGGAAGCTGAAGATGTGCAATGTCTGAGCACTCAGGAGGGATGTGAAAGACAAGGAGGAAACCTTTCTGTTTAGGGATAGGGAGGACTGGTCGAGGTTTGGGAATGCAAGCCTTGGGTACTTGAGATTCTTCTTGCTGGGAGCAGAGGGAGGAGCTCCCTGTGGCTCCCTTCTAGAACATGTTTGGAGCAACACTCTTTTCAAACAAACGTCATCAGATAATCGCAGCCTTCCTTAAGGACTGTTTCTCAGGATCTAGGAAAGTCCCCTATTATCTGTTTGAGCATCCTGTTCTTTATATTGTTTGGAAGGCTAAAGTCAACAGCCACTCTGGTGTTCTGCATTGTTTGCATTGTTCAAACCTTTGGAAAACTCATTTGGTTTCTTCTCCAAATGAGCTTTCCACACCCCCTGGAACACATTCAGAAACAGGCCTCACTTCAAACAGGCCAGCCCAGAACAGCGTCTCTCCAAGTCAGGCTCCCTTTCTTCATCTACAGGCTGGATTTGAGTGTGTTCCGTCAAGCCCACATAGTTCAGTCTCTGGGCCAAGCACAGGCTGTCAGAGATGCACAGGGAGGCTTGAGTCTAGTGCCTCCAGCGCTCAGAAAGTGTGTGGGTCCTGGAGTGAGACCTGGGTTTGAATCCTGCCACTCATCAATTATGTGGTTTAAGCAGTCAACATCGCCGAGCCTCCGTTTTCTCGTCTTTAAAAGAGAGTAATAATACCTGCCTCTGTAGGGTTGTGTGAGGACTGCTGTGATCACGTGCATGAAACTCGACAGAGTAACTGGCATGGAGTAAGCATTCATCAGCAATCGTTGCGATCACCGTTGTTCTTAGACCTGGGACCCTTCCCCTCCACAGTCAGCCCTGACTGTGTTCCTGCTGCTCTTAAGAAACACTTCCAGCTGCCTAGGAGATCTTTTCATTCCATTTCTGGGCCAAACATTAGCCAATAAAGCCTCATTTAATTTGGCAGGGAGGGTGCACCAGAGTGCTGACACCCACGGGTGCTTACTGGAACAACTGTTGCTGAGCAGATAAAGCAGCAGCCTGGGTTGCTCTGGAAACCTTGGCTATGGCAGTAGCTCATGAAAGCGAATGGGGAAACCAGCCTCAGGTCCTGTCTTTACTTGCACAGTCAGTCCGTCTCCCAGGCTGCTTGTCTCAGCAGGACCAGCCTCTTCCTGCCTTTGGTCCTGGCAGTTGGTGATGGGGCCGGAGGAGGAGATGGTATTTGCCTCCCTCTCGGGTGAAGTGTTTCTTTACAGAGCTGTTCCCTGGCCTCAGAGGAGAGCGGGGCTCTTCGGGACAGTTGAATGCAGTAGCTTCCTTCTCAGTCTGGAAACTTGGGAGTTTCCCAGAGTCCACTTCTTCCCCAGAAGCCCAAGCTTGGATTTTTCTGGTCGTGGATCGGGAGATCAGCTCCAAGGGCATAAAATGTCCATCCATCACTCAGTGGGGTGCTCAACTCCCTCATCTCCAAAAATGTCTGTAATTTCCTTAAACTGCTTAGTTCTGCTCTCTTCTCCAGAAACAAAGGTCAGACCACGCCCAGCCGCACCTCTGACGTGACTGAGACTTTTACACCATAGGGGAGTGTTTGCGTTTCTGTCAGGTTCTCATCTAGCTTTTAGCTTCATGAGAACGTGCCTGCAGACTGTTGTTCAGGTTGAAACAGACGATTATCAAAGCTCAAATGATTTTTCATGGTATAAATACAATGTCACTTAGAACCCAGGGGTCCCCTTGGGGGAGCTGTGGCCAGTCCTACAAGGTTTTTTTTATATATAAAGTTTTTAAAAAAATATATATAGTTTTATTGATTTCAGAGGGGAAGGAAGAGGGAGAGAGAAGAGCTGTGGCCAGTCCTCCAAGGTTTTATCTTCCTCTGAAAGAAGTGAAAAGTTTGACATTTTTAAAGCACATGTTATAAACCCAGCTCAGTGCTGTTGCTTTATGAATATTTATTACCCAACTCCCATAAACCTCTCTTGGAGGTACCCAGGAAATATCCATTGAGTAAATGAATGACTGAATTCCCTTGGAGCCATTTCACAGGCTGAGAAACTGAGGCTCATAAAGGTGAAGTAACTTGCCTAAGAATGAATGGTTCAGCTCCTACGTGGTGGGGCTAGAATTCAATTCTGAACTCTCCTTTCCTTTTAACATCACACCACAAGTTCCCATTCAGCCTTATGGGGTGCCAAGGTTTTATCTTCCCCTAAGAGAAGTGAAAAGTTTGACATTTTTTTTAAAGCACATGTTATAAACCCAGTTCAGTGCTGTTGCTTTACGAATATTTATTATCCAACTCCCATCAACCTCTCTTGGAGGTACCCAGGAAATATCCATTGAGTAAATGAATGACTGGATTTCCTTGGAGCCATTTCACAGGCTGAGAAACTGAGGTTCATAAAGGTGAAGTAACTTGCCTAAGAACGAATGGTTCAACTCCTACATGGTGGGGCTAGAATTCAATTCTGAACTCTCCTTTCCTTTTAACATCACACCACAAGTTCCCATTCAGCCTTATGGGGTGAATCCTGTTCTTCCATCCCCAGGACTAGAGGCCTTGAAAATCAAGGTGTTTCCTCTTCCGAAGAATCTGGATTTTTTTTCTTGCAAGCGAAGGGCCTTGAAACAATTAAGAACTACTGGGAGTTATCTTCATGGAGGGAGGAGGTGGGAATGTCCCTCTCTCATTGTAGGGACAGTGGAACCCCCAAGACCACCAATGATCAGGGAGCCAGTTGGAGGTGGGCGTCTGGACTCCCCATTTTGCCGGTGGGGGCTGCTTAGCAGCGCCTCACTTGAGGATTGTCTCACGCCTGAAGAATGGTTTGAGTTGGCCCACGATGCTGAAATTCACTGCAGGGAGCACTGGGGCTGCTTGTAGTAATTTTTAGGGGAAGTCTCTCTAAGGAAATCAGCAATTCTGCTGGTTTCCTCTTAATTGAAACCATTCTTTCCCTCCAGCTTCAGTGGGGCAGGTTCTAGTCTCTGCATGTGCTGGAGGCGTTTATTTGGTGTAATCTGAGAGCAGGATGCTGGTAACTCGCTCTTGTTTTGTCTATTGTTTCTTTTTGCTGGCCAGTCCACTCTGCTTAATGCATTAATCACACCACCGCTGCCCTGGTTCCCCAGTGAAATGCCACAATCCTGCAGGCGAGAGGGGGCCACTGGGGTTTCTGGAGTGTTGAGAGAACAGTCACAAAAAACATAGATTTCTCCATATATAGAGAGAGGGCTGGGTTGGCTGGGGACCTGGAGATCATCAAATTCAACTTCTTCCTGGTCGGCTAAAGAAACTGAAGTCTCCAAGCACTGACAGCCTATCACTGGGAACTCCAGAATTAGACCCCAGGTCACTAGACTCAGCCTAGTGCTTTCCCACTAAACCAAAGAAACATCTTTTGGGCTCCATACCATATATATCACACACTGGGGATATAAAGATGGAACCCACTTTGATTATGTGGGTTATGACTTTAGACAGGCTTCTTCCTAGAATATTATATAGACAGTCTATCTATTATCTCTCCATCCATCCATCCAACCATCTATCCATCCATCCATCCATTATCTGGTAAGAATACATATTATGTAGAGTAAGAACTCATGTATCTGGATAAGTAGGTTTCTGGCTCCTAACTGGAGGTCTTGAGTGGCTGTTACCAATGATACAGCAAGAAGCTGACCAGTTCACCAAGAATTAAGTCAGAATATGAGACACTTAGTATTTAAATTGCTTTAAATGTATTTTAATCTTTGAGGTGATTGGCTCATATTTATCAATATCAGGCATTTTTCTAAGTGTCAGGTACTTTGCTAAGTGTTTCAAAGGCATTTTGTCATTAAACCCCCAAAAGTATCTCATGATATAGACATTGCCTCAACTTTACAAATGAAGAAACAGAGGCTTAAAGGTCAAGAAACATGGCATGCCTACCATCCCACAAGAGCCCAAGATGGGACTTGGACCCAAATCTGTTTGATATGAAAGACTGTGAACATGGCCACTACGCCATCTTACACTACCATGGGGGTAAATAGCTCCTATCACCAGTTACCAGTGTCTATAAAATAAGGGATACTGAAGACACCAGGTGGCCAGGAGGCGCGGAGGGCTTGTGAGTGGACGCACCACAGTAGTACTCTGATGGGCTGCTCTATCAGTCTGATTTGTCTCCTAGAAGTTCAGGCCAAGACCCAGAGGGGCAGATGCACCCCACTTCCACCAACTCTGTACCCGCTTATGACTCAAATGGAGCTCTTCTCCTAGAAACCAGGTCATTCAGTTGCCACAGGTTTTGCCTTCCACGTCTCCAATATACTAAGTCCAAGTTCTGGAGACATCACTTTATGGACCCTGGAAAGCAAAAGGAATTCCAAATCTCATTTACTCTGAATGTGTGTGGGGGGAGTATTCCCTTTCACCAGGTATCTGAGCTGATCTGACCAAAAGCCCCATAATAAATAAAGTAAAATGTGCCCCTAAGTTCATAGAAGAGTGAGTGTCAGACCACAGAGACTGCCTGACAGGCAGCCCCTGTCATTCTCTATGGTAGCATTGCCTGGTATTTTCTGTGTGGCACTGTCACTACTTGAAATTGCCTTATTTGTACATTAATCATTTACCTGGATACTGTCTGTCTCCCCATACTACAGTGTCAGCTGTTTAAGGGCAGGGACCTTGTATGTCTCCCCAGCACCCAGGATCATGTCTGACATCTAACATCTGTATCTTCTAGAAAATGCGTTGAATTGATGTCTGGGCCATGCCCTAGGCCAGTGATGGCGAACTCATTTTTTTGGTTGATTTTTCTTTGTTAAATGGCATTTAAATATATAAAATAAATATCAAAAATATAAGTCTTTGTTTTACTATGGTTGCAAATATCAAAAAATTTCTATATGTGACACGGCACCAGAGTTAAGTTAGGGTTTTTCAAAATGCTGACATGCTGAGCTCAAAAGGTTCGCCATCACTGCCCTAGGCGGACTAGTGGCAATTTGGGAGGCAACGATTTCACAGGAAGAGGCCCTGTTCTGCTCATCTTGATGTTTCCAGAGCACCTCTCAAATGCCTGTGGTGAAAGGCACTTAGGCCTTCACCAAGTGTGGTCTCATGCCATCTTTGATGGCCACTTATTTGAAGGAAACTCAAGACCTTATTTTCTTTGACAACTTCACAGAAGGGTCATTTGTAACTTCCTCCATCAACCTCCTGGATCTTTGCATGGGCCACGCTCCTTAAAAGCAGGATGTTATGCTTGGCCCACTCCAGATGAACATAAAATGGTAAAGACTTTCGTCCAAATCCTGTGGCTTGAGTAGGATTTAAAAACTTGTCAGAAGTTGAGTTTTCTGGAGCCTGGCACTTGAGGCCGGCATCTGTGGTTACAGAGATCTCACAGATTGAAAGCTCAGAAGAGGTGTGAATTACAAGCTATTAGCTCACAGGGCAGTTGGAACTGGACTGATCTTAGAAATCTTTTGGCCCAGATTTTTCAAAATGTGCCCACAATCCAGCCTCTCCCTCTGCAGGGCTTCTGCTTTGAGACATTTGGGTTGCTTATAAAAACATCTGAAGAGTGAATGGTGGTGGGTTGTTGGACTGGGAAAGAGAGCCTGCCTTTTGAACACACACACACACACACACACACACACACACCTCTTTCCTTTAGCACCTGATAGAGTCAGAGGGAATGAGAACAGAGAGAGATTGAGTTATTAAAATGAGACTTGATGATTTTTGAGCCCAACAAATTCAGAAATTGTGGAAATCTAGAACTTTCCTTGGTCACTTGTAATACTTGCTGCAAAAAATGCTGTGATGCTGTGTTACTACATCACTTCACTGTATTTGAAGAGGAAAGAGGTAACCTAAAGATGTGTGTTTTGCCTGGCTGGTGTGGCACAGTGGTTGAGCGTCGACCTATGAACCAGGGAGTCATGGTTTTATTCTAGGCCAGGGCACATGCCCGGGTTGTGGGCTCCATCCCCAGTGTAGGGCATGCAGGAGGCAACCAGCCAATCACCTCAGTTTCTGGTTCAGTAAGTTCTGTCAAGCCCACTGCTACCCAGCCCCAGTCCCTGTAGAATAAGATTGGAAATTCAGACTTCGCTATATTTTTCTTACGGAGTGAACCAGGGACAATCTTTAGGGAGAACTTTAAATTGCAAGATGCTTTTATTCTTGAGACCAAGGGGGAAAGACAAAAATAGTAATAGCAAGCCTGGATCACATGTAAAGCACTTTCCACAGTGCCTTTCATTTGGGCTGCAGCCTTGAGCGGCAGAGCCTGTGCCAAGTACTTAACCCGCTGACTCTCTGTTTCCATGGCTCTCACGTGGGGTGACTAACCCTCTTAGGGAGCCCCCGGGCGCTTTGCAGGCCTTGCGGAGTGGTAGTTATCATTGTTATGATTGGCACCTACTGTGGTGGTTTTCAGAGTGTTCCACTGAGTCTCCTAGACCCATGGTCGGCAAACTGCGGCTCGCGAGCCACATGCGGCTCTTTGGCCCCTTGAGGGTGGCTCTTCCTAAGCCTTAGGAGTACCCTAATTAAGTTAATAACAGTGTACCTACCTATATAGTTTAAGTTTAAAAAATTTGGCTCTCAAAAGAAATTTCAATCGTTGTACTGTTGATATTTGCCTCTGTTGACTAATGAGTTTGCCGACCACTGTCCTAGACCTTTGTGGAGGGTGTCAGGACCATCGGTGGGGTGGGGTAGGGTGGGGGCTGGGCAAGAATGAGCAGTGGGTGGATGGAGGGTCTGGGGTCTGTCTCTCACCCGCACTCCAGCTCCCACCGGGACAGCTCTGCTTTTACTTTCTAAATATTGTGGTTCTGCCTGCGACCTCATGGGGGGAGGGAGAAACAGTCTGAAATCCATACTTCTTCTCCCTGAGAGCCGTCACTTTCCCCCGTAGCAACCAGGGAGAAAAATGGAGAGAATTCTGCCTCGAAAATCTGGTGCAGGTCTGGATTTTACTCAAATTCTGTAAGACGTTGAGGCTCTGAATCTCTTGTCCCTTAGTTTCTCCATCTGTAAAAGTCAACCAGTTCTTCCAAATGCTGGTTACAGACCTGAGCAAAATCTTTACATGAATTAGGTGATGGATCCATAATTGTAACAGCCTCAGAAAAAAACATCTAGTTATGAAGTGGGATCCTTTGTGTGTTTTTTTGTTTTTGATTTGCAACAGGAAAACCCCATGCGGGCCCCTGAGATGCTTTTTAGTTTCATTTAACCACATCCTGGGTTTGTGCTAGTCAACCTGCTTAACCGATAGGAGCCAAAAAAGAAGAAAGCAAAGGTTGCAAGGCCAGAGCGAGCAGTTTCCTGGTCGCTATGGCAACACGCAGGGGCATACCCTGGGGTTTCTCTCCCTCCGCCATCTTCCTGGAGGCTCGCTCACCAAAAACCACTTGGCCTTTCAGAATCCTGCACTGAGGTGACAGTTCTGGGGCACATCTTCCTTTGCCAGAAAGACCGTTGGACCCAGGGTGTGGAGTGGGAGCCTGAACAGGCTCTCCCCGCCTTCTCCCCTCCCCCAGTTCCCATCCTGCCAGGAGGAGGCAGGGGCAGGGCTCTGCAGACAGTGAAACAACCGAAAAGCTTCACTGAGTCAGTTGTTGGAGGTCTTGACTGAAGGGCAGAGTAGTGCTGAGAACCCATTGGGCTCTTCTCTGGATCCCTGTTGGTTCCATGTTGGCAGGCAGAGAGGTCAGGGGCTATGGCCGGGCACCAAGGAGTTGGGGTGCATTTCCTTTCTAAGTGCTAAGAGATGACTAGTCCAGTGGAAAGGCACCAGGACATTGTGGAGGAAATTCACTGGGTATGATGGTGTATGACTATTTTCTCTGCTCCTTAAACCCACACCCACCTCCTGAGCAGCTTCAGCAGTGACTGAGTCTCTCAAGACTCATGGTCTGCACTGAGAAGCCAAAGGCGATTCGGCCACCGAGTGTGATTTTGGCCTCATTCAGACGTAGATGCTGAACAATAGAGCCTTTCTCCAGGAGCCCATCACATGGGCGTCAGGGGATGCAGGCAAGTGCATGGGGGCAGCAGGAAGGCGTGCCAGTCTTCTGGATGGGCGGGCCTGGGTGCCAGTAGGGGCTGGAATAGCTAAGAAGACTCCCAGATGGAAACTTCTGGGCTTCAAAGACCTCCATGGAATAAATGAAAACCAGAATGCTTTCTTTGTCTTGTTACAACAGTGGATTATAACTTGATTGGGAATGGCTTGCTCTGACCTCTTATAAAAGCAGTTCAGTAGTAAGAGCACTGGTCGGGGAGTCAGGAGTTTAGCAACCATGGACCCCTAAGGTCCAGCTTTTCTCAGAACTGGCTGGGGGACCGTGCTCAGTCATTCTGGATTTTGTTTTCTATTGTGTGTCAAGAGAATTGGATTAGAAGCTGTCTGTTGTCCCTCCTGGCTTTAAACACAGATGATCCAATTAGCGATGATGGGAATCAAGAAGAAATTGACTTTTTTCTTTTCCTACTTTGATGAGAATCATACTGTTAGTTTTGTGAGTTGCATAATCTTTTTCAGACATGAACTCAACATATCAGAAGACAGAAACAGAATCCTGGCTATTTCATGATAAACACTATAAAAATTTTTTTAAGTGGAAAACTCATCAGTGCTTTGGGCTGCCACTGCCCAAGAGGCTTGCATGCGACAGACTCACAGGAGCTCCATGGAGTCAGTTGCGATCAACCCGAAGTCCCTGCTCCAGATTGGCCTGGTGTCTCAGCTGGGACCGTGAGAGTTCAGATTGGGCAGCAGACATCTCTTAATGTCACCAGGGCACTCTGTGGTCTGGCATCCCAGGCCTGGGCCAACCTGAGCCCTGGGGCCTTCTGTTCACCCTGCCTGACCTTGGCCAGAGCCCTCAGGCTGTGAAGGAAGAAAGAGGTCTAAGCTGTAGCTTGGGCTGGATTCTCGATTCCCAAGGGATCGTGGGAAGAGGACAGGTAGAATCAGAACGAGGTAGCCAGCCCAATGTTGGGGAAAGCAGGTGAACATGGAGAGCTCAAAATCTTCTCCCCAGGGAGAATGTGGCAGTTCCACCAGTGGAGGGGTTTCCCACGGAAGCCTTTCCAAGCTCTTGGGCAAAGGGCCCTGCCCTTTTAAGCCTTATGGTCTGGAATCAAGAGAAATAGGATCTTAAAATAATATTCAACAAGCTCAAATTCCTCTCTCCAGAGCTCTCTTTTAATGCTCACCTTTCCACACTTTAAAAACCATATGGAGTCCTGGCTGGGCTCAGTTGGTTGGAGCATCGTCCCATGCACTGAAAGGTAGGTTCCATTCTCGGTCAGGGCACATACCCAGGTTGCAGGTTTGCTCCCAGTTGAGGCACCATTGGGGGGCAACCAATCAATGCTTCTCTCTCCTGGTCCCAGTTGAGGCACCATTGGGAGGCAACCACTCAATGCTTCTCTCTCACATCAATGTCTCTCTCTCTCTCTCTCTCTCTCTCTCTCTCTCTCTCTCTCAAAATCCATTAGAAAAAATAACATGGAGGATAAGTGGGTTTCTTGTAGTTCTAGCATCTGCCCCATGACCAATTTAACACTGCAAGGTGATCAGCTGGACTGCCCAGTCTGAAACCTGGGTTCACAGCTTACTAGCTCCGGGTACTCATGTCTTCTCAATGAGTCAGTTACCTTCTGTGAAAAATTGGGGCTAATACAAAACATAGAGTTGTTGTGAGAATAAAATGAATTCTTACAAGGAAACTGTTGAAAACCTCATATGGCCTAGAGTAGGTGCTGAGTGCATGCTCGCTGTTGTCATCATGGCATGAGAACTGCACAGTCATTGAGTCATGGGAACTGGCTTTATCCCCATCTTCAAGAAAAACCAACTTCTTCAGGGACCAAATCAGTAGAAAAGAAACATCTAATTCTGCTGCATCCCTCCTGAGATGACAGATAGGGACCAGACACATCTGGGTGGTGCGTGTTGGAAAATAAATTAGTTTATTTTGGACCATCTGGAGAAGTCTGTTTTGGAGAACTGAAGTCTCTGGCACAGTATGATGACAGATCATCTGCTGGTGCTCCTCCTGTGAGACCCCTATGTCTGGCATCCTCCCTCAGGAGATCTGGCCTCAGAAATGGCCCCGTGATGTGCCCATCGCTGAGACCATTTTTAAAATTTGGACAAAGCCAGTTACAAAACTGAAAGTTGGTCTCTGAAACATTTGTTTCCAGGGAAAACAGCAAAGTTTCTCAGAAGCAAATGCTTTCGGTTGAAGAACATATTAAGCGTCCAATAGGGAATTCTCAACAAGGCCCAGCTGGCGATTCTTCAGACATGACGTGGGGAATGGATCTGAGAGGGGCTCTTTTTGCACCCCACACATGTGCTTGCCCTGTCAGGGAAGGAGGAGAAAGAGAACATTCATTCATTCACTTGTCTAACATGTGCCTATTTTATGCACTACTGTGCTGGGTACTGGGGACATGATGATGAAGGAGAGACGTCTGCTGTCATGAAGCCCACAGGGAAGTTCCAAAATTCCGGAATCCTGGAATTTGCTTACTGAAGAGACCTTGGAGAGAACAATCCTTGTAATTATGTTTTTGTTTTGTTTTTAATCCTCACTTAAGGACATGCTTAGAGAGAGGAAGAGAGAGAGGGAGGGAGGGAGGAAGAGAGAGAGAGAGAGAGAGAGAGAGAGAGAGAGAGAGAGAGAGAGACATTGATTGATTGCCTTCCGTGCATGCCCTGACTGGAGATTGAACCCACAACCCAGATATGTGTCCTGACCAGGAATACAACTGGCCACCAACTGAGCCACACCAGCCAGGCTCCTTGTAATTCTTTATGTGTTTGTGTCACAGACTTCTTTGAGAAACTAATGAGATCCCAAGGATGTTGTTCCCATTAAAACACCTACACACACACACTCAGAAGCACACATGCACATACTGTATATGTACACACAAATTTTGCATGTAATTTCACAGTGGTATAGATCACCTGAAAATCAGAGTGTAGATTCCAGGTTGAAAACTTCCATGGCTAGCCAGCTGTGTGACACCCCACCCCACCCCATCCCCACTCACCTCTCAGGAGAGTTTGGGAAGATGTAGGTAATGGCAAGTTGGGTGAAAATTACACAGTGCTGTACTCCCAGCAGATCCTGTGATTTTCTACTCAGGAAACAACTGGGGTAAAACCAAGAAGCTGTCCGTCTCAGGCCCTGGAATTTAGGCAAAGTTTGGAAACGAGGTGGGGTGATTTTACTAAAGAAACCTATTTCCCTTGATCTGAGGCTGGTGGAAAAGAAAGTTAAGATTAGTGGTGTCATGGGTCAACTATGGCTTATCCAAGTAAGAATGACTTTACCCAGAACCTGCCATAATTGGCAGCATAGCACAGAGGTTAGAATCCTGAGCTACCAACCTTCCTGTGAGTTTGGTGCCAGAGTAGCTTAAACAATAGACACTCTTAGAGAGCTCCTTTTTGAACTCTTCCTAAAAGCTCACATTGATAAACCTCTTCCCATGTTGGTGAAAGATCTCGGGTGCTGGGCCCCGTGATCCCTCTGTCCTCTTGGCCACCCTAACGGCCCGGGTGGCATTTCTCCCTCCAGAGAGGCTCCACCCTGAATCTTAAAGTGGCCTCAACCCATTGAAGTTGCCCTTTGGGTGTCTCAGAGGGAGGAACTTGGGACTGTTCATTTATTACATGATACAGGAGATTTATTGGAGACCAGAGGGCTCAACGGAAAACGTTCTTGATTTATTTCCAGTTGGAAAGGCTTGTTTGAAAGACACATCAGCCAGTTGCTATTAGCCTCTTGAGTCACAGCAGATCCCTAATCACAGGGGCCTCTGTTTCTCAGGAGAGGCGTACAGACATCTCAGGAGTCCTGTGTGTCTGCAGGGTTTGCAGCGTGGCCAATACCATTGCCACAGACACTGGGGCTCGCCAGTGATCTGTGGTCCATGGCTACTCACGCCTCAGCCTTGCTCTAACTTTACTTAGAAACTGCCATGGAATATTAGCAGCCATACATTGGGGGCTGAGAGGCCATAAAAAGTTCCTTAAATCAAGTGTACAGTTAAGTAGTGGATAAGCCTGTGGACTCTTGGTGCCAGACTGGCTGGATTTGAATCCCAGCTCCATCATTGCCAGCTCTGGGAACCTGGGCATGTTTTCCCCCTCTCTGTGCCTCAGTCTCTGTATCTGGAAAGTGGGGATAATAATGGAACCCATTTCCTAGGGTTGTTTTAAGGGTAAAATGAGTCAGTCCTTATAAAGTGCTTAGAATAGTGCCCAGCATATACATAATAAACACACAAGATGTATTTATTGTGTTATTGCCGTTGGTACTATTAACAATACCCTTTGGAGTAAGAATTTTGGTTGGCATAAGTGTTAAGGAAGCCCTTTGGGAAGTCATCATAAGTTATCAGGACTGGAAGGACACACAGCCCTGAAGGTCTGGTTTCTTTTAACGTACGAAGGACCCAGAGGGAACTAACTGTGAACACTCATGGGCTAGTTGACCTAAAATGAAGTTTTGGCACCATCTTCGCAATTCCAGATGGCCGAATGCCGTCAGGATTAAGAGTTGGACTTTTTCATGAGATTAAGATAAGTGTAGGCTATGGAATTTTCACATTTGCATAGAATCTCTTCATTCATTTGGCAGCCCTTGGCTGATGCCTACTGTCTGTCAGACCTTGTTTCAACCTGGGGCTGAAGATTAAGTTTACCTGTTTCTTCCTGTCCTGGCTGAGCAGAGTACACACAACCACACACCACTACTTGCATACACACATATAGACACACGCACACAATGCATGCGGGTATTGTCTGTCAAGTTACATTGGCTGTGGCACGAAGGGTTTTATTCTAAAGTCTCAACCTGAATTGGTTCCTGTTGCATTTGCATATCTGTGTGCCAGGTAGCAAACTAGAATCTATTTTAATAAGACAGAAACTGCCATGGAGCGCCAAACCACCGCCACGCCTCAGCCTTTCTTTTTAACCCGGGAATGACAGCAGCCGCCTGGCTGAGCACGGACAGGCAGTGGGCCTCTCCTGCCATCTACTGAAGTCTCCCCTCCCAGCCTCGCCTCCAAGAAGCGAATGGGGACGCTTTGTTTTTCCTTGATGGGCTAGACGAGGAGAGCCCCCGAAAGGGCTGCCACCCAGCATGACGGGTTCCCTTTGCTAAGATTGGCCAACAGACGCCAAAGCTGAAAATGTCTGTAAAAACAAACAGTATTTCAAAAAGGGCCTTGTGTGGTTCCCTCCTCTCTGCTCCTTTTGCTTCATCAGCCACGTACTGTGTGACTGGCTAAGGGGGACACCGTTACAGACAAAAAGGAATGAATCTCACACCAAAACACATGCTCTCCATTTCTCCCACTTCTGAAGTTTTTTAAAGCACCTCCATGCTCATGATGCAAACAAAGGCAAGGAACACCAGTTGAGATAGGCTTTACTACTATGTCTTTTCAAAGCGTCATTGCTTGTTTCTTCTCTCACTGTTTCCCGAGTCAGGAAAGGGCATACAGAAGTTTAACAGTTCACTTGTCACCACACTTTGCATTTGTCTGACACTGTTTTCTAGGGGTGGGAACCTGCTTCCTGCTCAGAAAGGAGAGAGTCCTTGTTGCCTGTACAGCTCAATCATACTGACCCTCTCTCTGCTCTCATGTCCCAGTAGTGTAGGCGTTCCTCTCGAATGGGGAGCTTTGTTTTTCCTTGATGGGCTAGACAAGGAGAGCCCCCGAAAGGGCTGCCACCCAGCGTGACGGGTTCCCTTTGCTAAGATTGGCCAACAGACGCCAAAGCTGAAAATGTCCGTAAAAACAAACAGTATTTCAAAAGGGCCTTGTGCGGTTCCCTCCTCTCTGCTCCTTTTGCTTCATCAACCACGTGCTGTGTTAATGAATCTCACACCAAAACACATGTTCTCCATTTCTCCTACTTCTGAAGTTTTTTAAAGCACCTCCATGTTCATGATACAAACAAAGGCAAGGAACACCAGTTGAGATAGGCTTTACTACTATGTCTTTTCAAAGCGTCATTGCTTGTTTCTTCTCTCACTGTTTCCCGAGTCAGGAAAGGGCATACAGAAGTTTAACAGTTCACTTGTCACCACACTTTGCATTTGTCTGACACTGTTTTCTAGGGGTGGGAACCTGCTTCCTGCTCAGAAAGGAGAGAGTCCTTGTTGCCTGTACAGCTCAATCATACTGACCCTCTCTCTGCTCTCATGTCCCAGTAGCGTAGGCGTTCCTCTCTCCTTCAGAGCGAAATATTGTTCTAATAACACAGGATCCTAGGGCAAGTGGCAAGGTGGTTTGGAACAGGGGTTTGATATCTAAACAGACCTAAGATGAAATTCCAGCTCTGCCACTTAATAGCTGGGAAAGTTGCTTCCTTTTTCTGAGCCTTAGTTTTTCCACCTATAAGTAGTATGTACAGATATACATTAAACACACACACACCCCTCCCCCCAGGGTTCTCGGAAGCTGATGCAACACAGAACCCCAGAGGACTTTTTCTGAGCTTTAGTTTTTCCACCTATAAGTAATATGTACAGATATACATTAAAAACAGCCCCCCCCCCCGGGGTTCTCGGAAGCTGATGCAACACAGAACCCCAGAGGTTCCGGGTACCCAGGGACAATGCAGTAGTGGGCTTCCCCTACCTGGGCTATTGGCTCAGAGTATAGAACAAAGCACCTGAGATTCTGGAAAGTGACTACAGGCTTGAGACGGAAATCCTCACTTCCTTGGGCAACTCAGTTCTCTGAGTCTCAATGTTCTTGCTGATTAATATGCAGAATCTTCCGGATGATCTGCAGACCTGCACACATGAGAGAGAGAGTTTGCGTTAAAGCCAGATCTGTTGGAATCCAGACCGGGCTCATAACTAACACAGTGATGCCTGGTCTGGCACAAGGTCCACCAGTCCCCAAGGAACTGTCGGCATGAGTCCAAGAGTCCTCCTGTCTTGGAGGCTCAAGGAAGTGCTCAGGAGGAATTAGGCTTCACCAGGACGGTGTCAATAACGTAACCTTTCGGTGTTGGAGCTTACTCAAGTGCACACCGGGATAACAGTTCCAGAAAAATAATGAGTTTTCAATGAAGCCCTTTTCAGTCTTTTGAGATTGTTACAGAGGATTCTATGGAACCAGAGGATCCTTATTGAGATTTCAGATTAATATCTGCAAAACTCCCAGAAGTCCTTGGCTCAGATCACTTTCACCAACGAATAGCAGTTAGGTTTCCTAGGGGATGTCGTTAACTCTTGGGAGCAAACATCAGGCCTTAGACCTATCTGTCAAGATGTTACAAGTGTGTTTTTGAAGATGTTTCAATGAGTCGTTCACTCATTCAACAATATTCGTTGAGCATCCCCTCTCTGTCAAGTACTGTTGTGGGCATTAGAACACAGCTGTAAACCCGTGGAAGGCCTTTCCTTTTTTTTTTTGGAGCTTCCATCTCAGAAAGGGCAGATGGATAATAACTAAACGCACAAATAAATAAACACGTTGCTGTGAAGACACAAACGCCAGGTGAGGTGAGGGAGGCCCCGTGAGTTGAATTAGAGTGTTCAGGGAAGGACGCTAAGAGGTGATGTGGAGTTCACAAACAAGAATGGGATAATCCGAGGACAGAACATTCCAGACAGAGGGAAAGGCAGATGTAAATGTTGGAAGGTGGGAAAGAGCCCAGAATGCCCAAAGGAACTGAAGGGAAGCTCTGTACCTGGAGCAGAGTGAGCTACTTAAAGTTTAGAGAGGGAGATAGGAGCCAGAACACGTAGATCTTATCAGCAGATAAGATCTTATTTATTCTGGGTGGAGCCGGAAGCCAGTGGAGATTCTAAGCAAGGGAGCAAGACCACATGATTGTGGGAAAATGCACGTAATATAAGATTAAGTGGGGAGAAAAGACTCCCAAATCTAAAATTGTATATTTAGTATTATTTTTAACTAGAAACACACATACACATATCAGAAAACAAACTAAAAGAAGATGCAACAAAATGTTTAAAATGTTAGTTAGCCATGCTTTCTTAGTGGTGGACTGGCTTTTCCTTCCTTACTTTCCAGAATTTTGTAAGTTTTCAACAAGTTTGTATTGCTTTAATAATCAGACATAAGTCATGTGCTTTTTATTTTTACTTACTCATTCACCTATTGAGGGACATCTTGGTTGATTGTAAAGTTTGGCAATTGTGAACAAACAGCTGTGTGTAGGTTTTTGTGTAGACATAAGTTCTCAACTCCTTTGTGGAACTACCCAGCAGTGTGATCGCTGAATCAAATAGTAAGAGAATGCTTCGTTTTGTAAGAAACCCGTCAAATGGCCTTTTAAAGTGGCGGTGCCATTAGAGACAAACTGAGGCTTATTCAACATTTTAAGAGTTTGTTTGAGCAAAATTCGATTTCAAGCAAGCAGCGCCAAACCCAACGTGGTTAGCAGCGCTCCCAATCATATGCTTTTAAAGGAGTTTGTTGTGCAGCAATTGATGGAGAGGAAGTCAGAGTGACGGGACTTAATTGTGTCTTAGCTAAGATTTGAGCCTAGTCAGTGTGATGGTGCTTTGGAATGTTGGAGCAGTAGAGAAGGAGTGATGGGACTTAATTGTGTCTTAGCTCAGACTTGAGCCTAGTGTGATGGTGCTTTGGAATGTTGGAGCAGTAGAGAAGTTTATTTGGCTTTTTGAACGAGGCTGCTCAAAAACAAACTTCTTACCCCTCCCTCATTATGTATGCAAACGAATATTAACATTTCTTGTTCCATCCCATAGATTTGAATGTAACCTGCCGGTACGCAGGTGTATTCCATGTGGAGAAAAATGGTCGCTACAGCATCTCACGGACTGAGGCAGCTGACCTCTGCAAGGCTTTCGATTGCACCCTGCCCACCATGGCCCAGATGGAGGAAGCCTGGCGAGCGGGGTTTGAGACCTGCAGGTGAGAGAGCCCACTGAGAGCGCTGGCTGCCTTGGCCGAGGGGGTGGGGCTTAGCACCGGGAAGGCTTCTCCCTGGTATCTGATTGGATGATTGCCTATTGGCCTCACCTATTAATTTGGCACGTCAATCTGGAACTTGCCTGACAGCTGAAATTTAAAGCCCTCTAAAGACACCCTTGTAAATGATAGCGGGGCTGCCCAGAGGAGGCCATTAAGGGTCAACAGCCAGAATCCCAATGCCTGCCATGCTTCCACATGGCGCTCTCCTGGCTTTGAAGAAACGTGCAATATTATTGTCGGAACCACAAGAAAACGTAAACCAAATAACAGGGATTAAAATAAATATGTGCCTGGCGGAGTCTAGGCCCTGCAGACTTGGCTTAAAGCAGATTTTTCAAGCAACCTTCTCTTTCTGTTTGTTTCTTTCTTCTATGTTGCTTTAGTTTGAGAGGGTTGAAAAAAGGGGGGGCATGAAAATTATTAAGACAAATTACTAGCGACTGGGAAAGAACGGAGGGACTCACTCAGGAGGGCCTCCTGAGAGGCTTCTCTGGAGACCACGTGCTCCGTGGAGCTTTCCTCAAACCCTCGGTCGAGGGGTGCACTTTAAGAGCAAGCTGTGGTGAAGGCCACAGTGAAGTGTATGCTTTGGTTGGTCTTCACTAGACACACTCTAAGTCATCTGAACAACTGCTCGGTTTCCATCCCAGTCCACCGCTACCCCTTCTGTGCTTTTGCCATGGAATGACACCAGGAACATTCAATACATCAATCTCCGCCCTTGGTTAGAGAGTAAGATACCCACTTTATGAGCGGTAGCGGAGGCTCTTGCTCAAAAGGAAAACCTTTATGTCTTAAACAGTAACTTGCAGCAATCTACATTTCAAGTGCTCAACTAGCCACAAATGGCTAGTGGCTCCTGTATGGGACAACATTGATTACAGACGGTGTCCGTGATCACAGACAGTTGTATTGCGCAGCATTGCTCCAAAGCAGAGCGCGGCTGTAGAAGACATCTGTATGCA
This sequence comes from Myotis brandtii, assembly GCF_000412655.1. Classification (NCBI taxonomy): domain Eukaryota; kingdom Metazoa; phylum Chordata; class Mammalia; order Chiroptera; family Vespertilionidae; genus Myotis; species Myotis brandtii. Next base: position 6,039,936 of record NW_005356944.1, read on the forward strand.
TTCAGAGATACGTTGGCGAGAACAGGAAAGGAGCAGAGACAGGGAGCGAGCTCTGCTGGCTGCTCACCCTGCGCTGTGGTCTGCAATGAAGGAACACCGGTTAGCACATCCATTGGTTCTATTCCCAAGACTAATTGTTCAACCATGGCTGGGACTAGGTCAGCTAGAGAAGTCCACTAAGGGAGTGGATTCAGTGAGCTGAATTTTGATTGTGAAATGCAGACAAGGCCTACTTACAAAATACAGACATGTTCTCCTAGGCCAGTGGTTCTCAACCTTCTGGCCCTTTAAATATAGTTCCTCATGTTGTGACCCAACCATAAAATTATTTTCGTTGCTACTTCATAACGGTCATGTTGTTACTGTTATGAATCGTAATGTAAATATCTGCTATGCAGGATGGTCTTAGGCGACCCCTGTGAAAGGGTCGTTCGACCCCCAAAGGGGTCGTGACCCACAGGTTGAGAACTGCTGTCCTAGGCTGAAAAAGAGGGAAGTTATTACTCTTTCCACTGCCCATCAGCGAGCGCACAGATGCTGGGCACTTGCCCACAACCCCTCACTTAACCCTCGAAGGGCTCCACGGTAGATTATATTACCCTACTTATGCGTGAAGCAACAAAAGCTCAGAGAAGTTCCCCAGCTCACCCTGGGCCACGTCACTGGCATGGGGAGGAGTCTAGATTCAGGTCCTACTTCGCCTGAGCCCAGGGCAAGATTTTAATGACCAAACCCCAAGGAAGGACTGAGAGCAAAGGGGAGATGCAGGTATGATGCACGGATGTGCTGAGTATTTCTTTTCTCTCTGTGAACAGCAACCTACTCATGCAATATACACACATGTAAATGTTAATATCCCCAGATGTACAGTGTGACACCAAAACTAGCTGTGACACACAAAACTAGCTGTGACACACAAAACTAGCCATCGACGTGATGTGGCAAAAACTCAAGGATAACTTAACAAGGGAATGTAGGTTCTAGGTCAGTGGTTCTCAACCTTCCTAATGCCGCAACCCTTTAATAAAGTTCCTCATGTTGTGGTGACCCCCAACCATAAAATTATTTTCGTTGCTACTTCATAACTGTAATTTTGCTACTGTTATGAATCGTAATGTAAATATCTGATATGCAGGATGTATTTTCATTGTTACAAATTGAACATAATTAAAGCATAGTGATTAATCACAAAAACAATATGTAATTATATATGTATTTTCCGATGGTCTTAGGCGACCCCTGTGAAAGGGTCGTTCGACCCCCAAAGGGGTCGTGACCCACAGGTTGAGAACCGCTGTTCTAGATTGTCAGTGTAACAGACTTGGTGCATGCAGTAAGGATGGGATGGGAGTAGGCTTACCGGGCATTATCATTTAAAAAAGAAATCTATGCCAAAGAAATCTATGGTTCCACCCATAGCTGAAAGTAAGCATTGCAAAACTCATTTCCATAATTTCACTTAGGTAGCAATGAATCAGCTATGTGCCATAGCACAGATGGCAAAGTCTCAGGCTATGAGAAAACCGTAGCTGTCTGCCCCACCCTGATTAGTAGCAATTCTCAGATATATGGAAACTTACTGACATTTAATTGCGACCCCTCCCCCCACCAAGCTAAAGAGTCTTTGGAGAAACCAGTCTGTCTGTTTAGATGAGGAATTAGTCATGCAAGCTGCAATTGCAACATAGACTTAATGAGTTCTATGTGCTTGGAAATTTCAAACTCACAGCCATTTCCACGGGTCTTGCAGGGTCATGCACTATTGCTGCTACCATCAGGAGAGATTAAAAGGATAAAGGCTGTGCCTTAGCTTTGCATTTTTCAAAAAACCTGCTGGATTTAGCTTCTCCTTCTCTGCCTTTCCCCTGCTACCACCTCATCCCTTGCAAATTTTTTGTTTGAGGCATTTATATCCCAGAGAAATTGTGCAGTGAGTAGCCACCATGATGCTGATGGAAGAGGCTGGGTGCTGTATGTTTTATCTGAAAGGGTCTCCAGCTCCAACATGCTCCCAGAAATACCTTGGGGGAGGGGGATGCAGAGCGGTTTAAATGCTTCTCTGGCTGTGATGCTTCTGGAAAATTCCTGAGCTAAATGAGGCATTGCTATCTACTGACTTAATTGCTGTTACTCCTATTTTAATGACGGTCAATTTACTTCCCCTGGCAATGAAATCCTGCCTGGGATGCTCATGAGGCGAATCGCTCATATATCTGGCATATGAACAAGCCTTCGTGTGGAGAGTAACGGAGTTTGGAATGAAGGGATCACAGGAAAAGGCGAGGCGGGGAGAGAAGCGTGGGGATGGGAAATGAGGCAGATTTGACATTTGTGGGCTGAAGTGATCAGCCACCTAATTCTATCCTAAGGGAGCTGGTCATTTTATGCATTTTCTGAAAAAGTATGAAAGTCATGGGGAGCCACTGTGCGTGGATCCACATCATAAAGTGGTCATTCTTTTCTCTTCTGTGACTTGGACTTCCTTCTGCTTGTCTAAACTGACTCGACCACAACTTTTATTTGAAACTATTTTCTTTCACGAATCTCTTTTAAAAAAAAAAAGAAAAAAAGAAAAGCTTTATAGAGCCCTAAATGAAATCACTTTGTTTCTATCAGCCTTGATCCCTCTCACGCTCCCTCTGCTGTTATTTTTGGATTTCACATAACTCACTGGCTGAAACCTTAAACATCTCTTCAGGGTGAGTTGAATGAAGCGTTGCGCTGCATGACATGTCATTTGATGGCATGGGATGAAATACCGTCGCGGCCTTGCAGGTGGCTAACCGCTGCTGTTTCTTTTGCAGGTACGGGTTCATAGAAGGGCACGTGGTGATTCCCCGCATCCACCCCAACCCCATCTGTGCCGCAAACAACACAGGGGTGTACATCCTCACCTCCAACACCTCCCAGTATGACACCTACTGCTACAATGCTTCAGGTTGGTTCCAAGTGGATTGCCTTTGTGTTTGGGATCACTTTTGGCAGGCAAGCCCATGGCAGCGTGGCCAAGAGCGGTTCAATCTGGGCTTGCGTGGGGGTTCACGGAGCTTCCAGATGTTCAAGGAACATCTGCAGCAGAGAGAAAATTCTTGTCTATAGGGTGCTTGCCTGCTAAGCTGGGGAGGCCAACAGTAAGCTAGTAAATATGAAATACCTTCTATGAAGCCAGGGAGAGAGAAGAGCTGTAAAAAGGAAGGCAGAGCAAGAGGCTTCAGAGTGCTAGGGGAGCTTTCTTCCGAGAAGGTGGTCAGGGAAAGAGCCTCTGAGGAGAAACCCTGCGTGAAATGCGGGAGGGAGCCACGAGCAGAGCGGGAAGCCGGTGCAAAGCCAGGCAACGTGCGGGAGCATCATGGCCTGTTCCGGAACAGCAGGGAGGCCAGGCGATCAGAGGAGAGAATGCCAAGGAATGAAGTCAGAGAGGGAAGCAGGCGCCAGATCACCTAAGGCCTTGTAGGCCACGGTTGAGAGTTTGGGTTTTGTTCTCAGTGTGATGGGAAGTCACTGCAGGGTTTTTAAGATGGTGGGGTTACATGAATCCAAGGACAGCATGGGAGTACAAAGCAACTGGCTTAGCTTAGAGGTATTGATCATATGTTGGGGCTGGAGAGAAATTTGGGAGGACATACGGGTATGCCTTTGACCTTGTTGAGTGTCCCTACCTACCCAAGAGTTGGGAGCCTGACAACTAGAGAATAAGGAAATGACCTTAAGATGTGCATGCTGGGCTGCTGCCTAGGCCCCTCCCTGTCTAAGGGGCTTGCTTCCAACTACTGGCCTAAAAATACAAGTTTGCAAGTCTAATTCACAGGCCCCAGCAACACTAAAGATTTCTTTGCATCATGAATCTTCAGGGTCTTTTGAGAAGGGTCAAACCCATAAATGTCAATGTTTTGAATGCCAACCATCAAATGTCTTCCTTCTCAACCGAGCCTTCTGTTCCCCCAAAAAGGTTTGAGGTTGTGTGAAGGGGATGATAAAGACACCTGGTCAACTTGACACTTGTACCTGGCGTGCCAGTTTTCCTTAAAGACAGGAAGGGCAGACTTCCTGTCTTTAATTAGCTGGCAAGTGACTGAAGACATTTCAGTATGAGACAAACACAGATATTGTTAGATAATGACTTAAGGCATTATTTTTATGAGACAAACACAGATTTTATATATGGTAGTAGAATATAAAATCTGCATGGCTTTTTAAGCTACAGTAGGGACATCAAAAGGAATTGTGGGATTACATCAGTAGCTTTAGACTATGCCATGCCACCCACTGTTACATGAGCAATAGGGATCAGAGTGAGAATTCAGAGGGGAAATTTAGAGTTTAGGAGAAAGAGAAATTACCAGGGCTGGTTAGTTGAAATGGAGTGACCAAAAATATTACAGGTCACTAAACCTATGGAGGAACATTCAAAATTAGGAGAAAAATGTAGACTATTTACTCCTCCCTGTCATATGAACAAAGAACACAAATGGCATTTGACCAAAAGGAGGCTAGTCCAACTGAGGGTACACAGTATATGGCCCATACCTAGGTCCCATAACCATACCCAGAATGTCCATTCTAATGACATGAGAATGAGAAAAACCCCATGCAAATAATGAGGAAATAGACACAGAGCCACATGTGGACTAGCTAGCTTATCTTAGTGCCAGAGCTCATGGGAGAGTTGGGAAGACTGTGCTTTAGGTGAGGGGGTTGGCCCTATGGAAAAGGGCTAGCACCAGACTGCATACCTTAGAGCAGTGGTTCTCAACCTTCTTAATGCCGCGACCCTTTAATACAGTTCCTCATGTTGTGGTGACCCCCAACCATAAAATTATTTTCGTTGCTACTTCATAACTGTAATTTTGCTACTGTTATGAATCATAATGTAAATATCTGATATGCAGGATGTATTTTCATTGTTACAAATTGAACATAATTAAAGCATAGTGATTAATCACAAAAACAATATGTAATTATATATGTTTTCCGATGATCTTAGGCGACCCCTGTGAAAGGGTCGTTCGACCCCCAAATGGGTCGTGACCCACAGGTTGAGAACCGCTGCCTTAGAGTGTCTGGGTTCTGCCTGCTCTGTCTCCCATTGAGCTGTGTTGAGTGAATGTCTGCAATAAATTATGCTGTTGCATATCCACGTTGTCTCACCTGATTTACAAGTTGCTGTCACTTGCTGAAAAGAGCCTTAATTCAAAAAGGTAGAAGCTCACCTTGTTTTATTGCCTGGAAATGAAGTCATCTAGGCAAGTTACTACAGAGACTTTTCTCCCTGTCCTTATTTTTGCCCAAAAGATTGGGCCTGTCCTCAGAGAAGTGAGTGTAGAGTACTGTTCACTTCTCTCCTCTTTGGGGGTGAAAAGTTGAGAAGTCCTGGGGGTGTACTGCATAGCAAAGTGGCTGTATTAAAGTCGTGAAATTCAGAGTGACATTTACCTTTTTCTCTTTTCCAAATTTACTCGATATGGGTAGGCTGCTTTTATAAGTTTTTCTTGAAGTTTTTAAGTCTGTTGGTTGATCGCCTATGTGCGCTCAGTACTGTGCCGGGCAGAGTGGAATGAGAAAGAGCAGGGGACCATATTTCTTATCTTGAGAGTTAATCTTGTTGAAGCAACAAAGACAAAAAGTGAAGGCGTTAAGAAGAATGTTTATCTAAAGATAAACTGCTTTCATTAAACTGTCTTGGCTGAGAGTCAGATGATGGGGATATTAAGTGAGCTACAGATCTTGATAACCTCCGCACAATGTGACGGATCTCAGTGGAAACATCCTTGCATCCAACTCAGCCTGAGAACTACCAGCAGGACCCAGTGATGCCCTCCACGCCCCTCCCCCGGCAAACTGGTTGCAGGGACCAAAGCCAGCTCAATCTTAGCAGATAGCTTCTGCATGCTTACAATTTCAGCAATGTTTTTATAAAACACAGCCTGTGGTTTCCAAATGAAAATAAGGCAGACCCTGCAAAGGCTTGGTGATTTTTATTGCCTCATCTGTCAGCGAGAAGGCCCAGCATGAGCCTGGTGGCTTCTGTGTAAACAACAGAGGACTCACTTGAATGAGTTCATTTTTAAAGTTGGCTTTGAATAAAACGCCTCGCTTTTGAAGGAGAAATTTAGGGAAGATTCTATATTTACTTGTGTATTCATTCACCCATTTATTGAACAAATATTTATTGGATACCTAGAATGTATCAGGCATTGAGGAAGGTATCTTTCTATCTGGGGCCGAGTGGTGGGCTAGACTGAATAGTTAACCATTTCCTTGGCTGTTTTTGGTGCAGTGGAGGCAAGGTTTTGAGATGCAGCCCACCAGGAAGCTCACCTCAGAGTCTTTCTAACAAATCTTTAGGTTCAGGAAGACCCCACCAGGCCTGTTTCTCCCAGCAACACAATGCTCATTAAACAGAATGAAAGGCCTTCTAATGAGGCCCTGCTGTCTGACACGGGAGCATGAATGTATTGATTGCACATTTGGGTCACCATCCTGCCAGCGTGCCTGCCAGATTTGATGTTCTTCATAAGAGTTAAGGTGAATTGGAGCATGAAGGGGGTCCATTTGAACAAATGCTCTAATCATTTACAAAACTCTCTTAGAGTTTTTGACATCATGCCCCCTTCTATTACAACTTAACTCCTAGAAATTCCCAGTGTAACCTGCAGTTATGTTTGAATTTGGGGGGAGGGGGGTGTTCTTCCATTCCTGCCATTAAGAAGTCATAATCCAAGGTCAGATTCTGGGCCTGTATAATGTAACAATGTCAGAAGCAGGTCACAGGTCAGGCCAGTTCTGGTGGTGTTCCCCCCCAACCGCCCCAGGCAGACTGGGTAGATGCTCTTCAACATCACCTAGATCGACTATTTGCCCTGATTCTTAAATGAGGGATTTATTGGAAAAATATTTTGAAAACTATAAAAATCTAAAGAATGTTAATTATTATTGCCCTTCATGATCTTGTGAATTCCTCAAAAGCAGGGACAAGAACATTTTTTTTTTTGGCTTCCTTTTTATTATGTGTTAAGTAAATACCTAAAATAATGAATACATGGACTGATTTATCTGGAGCTGCCTTTAATTATTTCTCATGGCATTGCCATTCAGGGTTTATCTAAATGTTTTTTGACCTGTTTATATTTGCGGACTATTTGGGGGTTTCCATCTTAGGTGTGTTTACTAGAAGAATGGACTTTTTTCCCTTTTCATTCATTCAACAAATATTTGAGCCCCTCTCTGACCCCATCACACATAAATATCCTGGCCAAGACAGATGAGGCTCCTACTCATCTTGAGGAGCTTAAATATTTCTATGGAGGTGGGTGTGCAGCGGGTGGTAGGGGTTGGGAGATGTGCCATGAGCAGTCATCCAGGAAAATGAACATGATAATTGTAGGTAGCGGTAGAGGAAGAAATGAGAGCAGACCAGGTGTGATGGTGACAGGCATGGGGGAGTGTTGAGGGGCTAGTTTACATTGGATGGTGAGGAATGTACTTCCCAAGGAGGCAACTTTCTCTTTGAAGAGTCTCTCTTCTGAGATGCCCGCAACTAAGGTACAAGCCCTTGACCAGAATCGAACCTGGGACCTTTCAGTCCGCAGGCCGACGCTCTATCCACTGAGCCAAACCGGCTATGGCAAGAGCTTAAATATTTCTATGGAGGTGGGTGTGCAGCAGGTGGTAGGGTTTGGGAGATGTGCCATGAGCAGCCATCCAGGAAAATGAACATGATAATTGTAGGTAGCGGTAGAGGAAGAAATGAGAGCAGACCAGGTGTGATGGTGACAGGCATGGGGGAGTGTTGAGGGGCTAGTTTACATTGGATGGTGAGGAATGTACTTCCCAAGGAGGCAACTTTCTCTTTGAAGAGTCTCTCTTCTGAGAAATCTTTGAATCAGCCTTTGCAAGAAGGGCTTTTCCTAAAACTTGCTGCCCTTTAGTTTCACTATGAGGCCAAAGAAATAGGCAGGTAAAGGACATCCCTTTATCTATGGGAAAAGATCTCCTAGGAACTGGGAAGCAACCAATCCCTGTTTTGTTCAGCTTGTGTTTTTGTCTAATGTTATGATACCAAGTGGTGTATGGCAGGACACTTGAAATATTTGTGATAATAGCCTTCCTTGTGATAGCAATCTGCCTGCCTGCCTCCATTCACCCATCCAACCATCCATCCATCCATCCATCCAACCAATCATCCATCCATCCATCCATACATTCCTTTCTTCCTTGCTCTTTGCTGACAAGCAACTCTAATGTGTGCTTCATTAGAGAAAGACCATGCCTATCTTATTCATCGTTGTACCCCCAGCCTTCCACAATGCCTGATATAGAACATATGTATTTGTTAATGAATGAATTTGTTGGGATGGGAAGAATAACAAGTGAGCTTCCAAAAAAATGTGTAAAGCAAAATAAAAATGAAAAAATGCATCACAAAGGCCAAGGAAGTTCCCAGGAGACTTAACCAAATTTCAGAAAAGGAAAATATTTGCGATAAGTTATAATGAAACTCCATACTAATTAACTAAAAGAAATGGGAATTGATTTTGCTCATACTTTTTGGAGTTCTCATGCCTTTTTTCTTTTTCACCTCATAGCACCGCAAGGAGAAGATTGTACCGCAATCACAAACCTGACCAATGCCTTTGACGGAGAGGTATCCATAAGTACGTATCTCTTCTAACTTTGGTTGCCTTTCCTTGTTCTTGGGAAAGGGATCAAGTGCATTTTCAATGTTTTATATTTGACTAGAATAGCAGTCATTTCCCTAAGGCTTCTTCCTTCCTCTTTTTCTTCGATGGCTTAAAACTTCTATCTGGTTTACCCAATGCACTGTTTCTCAAGCTTCAGTCATTTGAAAACCACTCTCACTTTTTTTGGGCACTTCTATGTACACAGCACTATTATTGATTTTTGTTGTTGTTTGTTTTTTCATTTAATTGACCCGTTCTTTTCTACTTAGAATGATTAAACACACACACACACACACACACTGCAAATGAAAGGCCAGCATCCCTGGACATCATTAGAAGGTACCCTTAAAAATAAATTTTAATGTAGGGGAAATTAAATAATGTTCTTAAATTCTAGCAGCTGAAGGCTCTGAACTGTGTTCTCTCTCACAGAGGGGGATTATTAAGAGGTAGGATAGGGACATTCTAGCCCCCACGATTTTGTGTTTGATTTAACTGGAGTATTGAAAGATAATTATAAAGGGTATAAACTTCCTGATATGTGATTCAACATTATTTGAGTGATCCCCAGACGTAGACATCTGGCACTGTAGAAAACAGTGTCCCAAACAAAACTTTCAAAGAGGTCGACTTGTTATCTCTGATCTTATTGCCTCTGAACCTTACTTCTTGAGAAAGTATGACAGTGCTGAGGAGGCCTGATGTCTGCCTGCTAAGAGCCAGACCTCTCAGTGTGCCTAGGAATAGTGGTGACAGTGGCAGGGGGGGCAAGAATCTTCCTGGACCACACAAATCCAGCCCCCACTGTTATGGAGGGATTTGTCCCTGGCCTGTGCCTTGCACTAGGAAGTGGAGGCCTTCGGGGTGAGATGTGCTGTCTCAGTCATGCCTGGTGTGGAATCCCAGTACTTTACTACCTGGGCGGACTTAGAGGAGCGACTTACTCTTTCTGAGCCTCCATTTCTCATCTGGGTAATGAAACAACATATGTGACTTTTCCCCCTGAGAATGAAGAGAAAGCATATGTCTAATGCATGCCTGGTCCATAGTAGATGCTCAATAAATGTCCCACTTCCTTGGTCCCCACAGATGTCTTCTGAAGTCCAGACCTGTGCAACTGTGGTCATATTTCCTTATCAGATTCTCATCTGCAGAGATTATCAGGGTGACCGAGACTTTGGAATGTTTTTAAATTTATGAATAGTTCCACTTGGGCAAGCTAGATAGGTGGACAAAAGAAATCTTCAGACCTTCCAGTGCAATACAGCAGAAAATAACTTCAGATAAATGCACACTTGGGCAGTGAGTAGCCCGGGTTTGAAGGCGGCAAATACTTTCAGAGAAGAATGAATGAATTCAACCTTGCGTTTCCTCCTCCTGTCCATTCTAGTCATTTTCTTGTTTAAACCAATGATTTTGATCTTAATATACATCTGTGCTTCCTAATTTCAAGGTTGAATTTCATTGAGGATGACAGAGGCTTTGTCAGTACTCAAGCATGATAATTTCTGATCCAGGAGTAGGGATTCACTTAAACTGACAAAACTGGACCCTTAGAAAGAAAATCTAATTCTTGCGTGAGTTTGCAACTATATATTCCCTGCTGATGCTAATAGCCTCTGTGTCTCCTCCTTCTTATCCTCTCTGGAAATCGGTGGAACTAATAGCACAAAGTTGACATGTGCTTGAGAAGGGCAATAGGGGCCAGGCAGGAGACTTAGCACTTATTGAGCACCAACTATATTTTGAATACTGTGCAAGCACTTTACACACAATATTACATTATGCTCATAACGGAATGACAAAACTGAGGCTCAGAGAGGTACCTACCTTGCCTGGAGCCACACAACACTGGAATCCCAACACGGCAACTCCCAAACACAATCTCTTTTTCCCTCTTCAATTTCCAGGTGCGTGAGTGGTCAGGGGAGTGTGCACTCTTCTCAATGCTTCAGCCACACATCCCCCCACTAGACAGGTAGTTTAGGTGTTGCTTTTCCTAATAAAAAAGAAAAGTAGCTTTACAGTCACCATCTTAGGCGATAATTCACAGTCTTTTCTATACTCAGAAAGTGTCAGCTGTCACCTTCTAAAAGGGCCTTCTCTCTCTCCCCCAGGTATTGTTAACCGGGATGGTACCCGCTACACCCAGAAGGGCGAATACAGAACTAACCCTGATGACATCAACAACACCACTGCTGAATATGACACCAGCAGTGGGTCCTACAGTGAAAGAAGCACTCCAGAAAGTTACATCATCCACACCCACTTTCCTACTGCTCACCCGACCCAAGACCAAGACAGTCCCGGAGTGTCCTACTACCCGGAGGATACCCCCGACACCAGTAAGGACAGTGAATCACTGGGCTTCCCACGAGTGATTCATTTGCAAAACCATCTCAGTCCTTCTTGAGCGATATGCACTCACATGCAGCGTGTCTCCTGTCTGGAAGCTGGTGACGGCGTTTGGGGAGGTGGGCTGTGCAGGCTGTCAGTGCCGTGTGTGCATTGACTGCTACTGCCAACATAGTCTCTTTTTTTTTCACCGGCAGCTCTGTTTTTCTTACCGTGGGATACGAGGTGCCATGTCAAAAGTTTTCTTTTAGAACTTTCCTTATTCTCTTGTCCCAGCGATAGGGTGACATCAAGCCGGATACAGAAGTGGTTCTCAGTTTTGCATATTTCCCGCTGGTCCTTACCCACCTCTGGGTGAGGCTTTCCTAAGCTGGGCTCACAGCGGGTGCATACAAGCCATTGGCTCCTTTCTGTTTCTCTTAACTTCATCTTTTTTCTATTTTAACCTGATTTATACTCATGTTATTGACTGTATAATACTCAGTCATATTCATCACCCAGGATTTCTGAACAATTTCTTTGTTTTTTGGTCTAGGGCAGTGGTCAGCAAACTGCGGTTCGCGAGCCACATGCGACTCTTTGGCCCCTTGAGTGTAGCTCTTCCACAAAATACCGACTTCTGCACATGGGCCATGAAGTTTCAATGGCACTGTACGTGCTCGCTCGCACGTGGGATTTTGTGGAAGAGCCACACTCAAGGGGCCAAAGAGCCCCATGTGGCTCGAGAGCCGCAGTTTGCCGACCACGGGTCTAGGAACACATAGCTGGAGGAGTTATCTGATCAAATGAAATCTGCTTAAGAGTTTTATATGCCAGCTGTAGGGGAAGGCTCCTGGTTTGTGAGGGTCATTCATTACCTTGGGGCAGGGAGGGTGGGAATGTGGAAGCAGTGCCTTCGAGGAGGTCTCTGGGTTTGGGCCCCTTGTGCTTCCGCTTGCATTGGGAAGCGTTTACATCTCCCTCTTGTCTCTTCCTTCACTTCCCTCTTGGCTTTGCCCCCAGAGTTTGTTTTAAAACATGCTTCCGGAGTGGCTGTGTTCCTTCCGTGGAAGATTATTCAAACTCAGGCAGGGCGTCTCCTCTTGAGTCGCTTTCCTAGTATGGTGTGGATTTGCTCTTTTCCTGGCTATGGCTCCTGAGGGGTGGAACTCTGCTCTCCAAAGAATGAGGCAGAGATTTACTGGGCTGTGAATGCTGGAGACAAGACAGGACCCTTTCCATCCCGTGTCACCCAGAAGCCAGGAAACCTCCAAAGCCCCGTGAGTCAATGTAAGGTTGCTTGCTCAGCCGTGGATTAAATTTCTATTAGCAGCTTGCTGAGTGAGTGGTGCACGTAGGTTTGGGGTCCTGGTCGTCTCCTGCAGAATCTTTGAAGCATTTCAAAAAGCAGGCACTTGCAAATTGCCCATGTTTTCCCAGAATATTGGCTCTCTGGAGCCAGCTGTTTGTCACTCCTTGTTTGTAGTCCCACAGACAACCTTTCTTGAGAGAAACTTCTGCAGACCAAGCTGGCAGTGCTGCTGGCTAGTTGCTGGTCCTCGATTTCCCTGCCCTTAAAGTAGCCCTGCTGAAAGTGCTTATCATCACACTCTCATCTTGTCAGATGCTGGCAGATAGCAGTTACTGGTCTCAGGAGGAGGCAGGTCATGTTTACCCTAAACTTCCATTTCCCAAAGAAGAAAATCCTGACAAACTCTATCTTGTGGGAACTAGATGAAGTTAACATTCCAGCTGCTAGTAGCCTATCTAAAATACGGAGTAGTTCACCTGTGCTTTAAGGTAGCCAGTCAGCACATTTAAGAAACATTCATAGCCTGTCTTTTAGTACTTTTTCTGCCTGTTAGTCAGCAAATATTGAATATCTATTATGTAATGGGCTTATTCGAATGCTTAGGATCCAGTAGACAATATTCTTAGAGAGTGATATAGAAGGAAGTAAGGGTTATTAGTAAGCTAGTCATTCATTCAACCAGTACTTGAGGTCTTCTCTGTGCCAGACGCTGCCCTCGTTCCTGAGGACTCTGAGTTGGACCTACTTTCGTGGGGCTTATCCACTGTTCAGAAAGCAAGGAAGGAGTGTGCCTATGTTTTGCTGAAACATAATTCAGGATTTGTGTTGAGAAGAGAATTGTGCTTTCTTCTTTCCAGAGCACTTAGCTAAGTTTCTTTTAGTAGTTAAGGAAGAGAGAGAGAGAGAGACTCACTTGTCCACTAGAGTGAGTCCAGGGCTAACCCCAGAGTGACTGAAATGCTATAGGATTCAGGGAGAAACTTGAAAGTAGCATATAACAAACTAGAAAAGTTAGCAGTGGTGAGTTCCTAAATACACCACATTTTTTAAGCCCAGTGAGGAAAACGTCATGACCGTTGGGCTGAGAGTTGGAACTTGGTGAGAGGGAGTGATTGCGAATCCTCCCTAATGCGTGCAGGAGGGCAGAGGTCAAGAGGAGGGTTGGCCGAGTACCTAGAATTGCTCTTTGACTTGGCTGGCTCATCCCTTCCTTAAGGGTCCTTAGTGGGTGGGCAGTAGGGAAAGCCAATAAGAACAGCCATCTGGGTAGGTTTTGACTGCCAGCAGACCTTTTACTGTAAGTGTTATTTTTGGAAGAGCCCTCCTGGAGGCATGTCATCAGCTCCTTTCCCATCTGTGATCTGGAATTCTTTGGAATCCAGAAACCTATACTCATTCAGGAAACCGACTCCTGCGTAGGAGCACTCTATTTCCTTGTTTTCGGGGTGTCAAAGAATGTTTTTGATATATATATTTTTGGTCTGGCATGGCTTACTTGGGTGGGGGGGAAAATTGGAAACTCTGCTAGCTAGGCAGTAGCTTTTTCCTTTTCCCCCAAATCTCTTATAACTCCTTTCAGGAAGACAAAAAATAATGCGAAATTTCTATATCGCTCCTGTATGTTTACTTCCTGTTGGCCTCTTCTGGGTCTAGGGCAGTGGCCGGCAAACTGCGGCTCGTGAGCCACATGCGGCTATTTGGCCCCTTGAGTGTGGCTCTTCCACAAAATACCACGTGCCGGCGCTCATGTACAGTGCGATTGAAACTTTGTGGCCCGTGTGCAGAAGTCGGTATTTTGTGGAAGAGCCACACTCAAGGGGCCAAATAGCCGCATGTGGCTGAGGGTAGCATGAGTTATGCATCTTTATTTAGTTTCTGAGGTGAGAATGGGATGTCTGCAAATTTTTTAGGGAATGCTCAGGTTTATCTCGGGGCATCATTGGTGAAATTGGCTCCTATCTCTCTACTCTTTATTCTGAGCAAATGTGTCCTTGGTAGCATAGAATATATTGTGCAGGTGGTTGACATTTGGCCTGTATACAGTCAAAGTTTTTAACCAGGAATTCATTGACTTACAGTAGAGTCAATGACAGCCATACAGTATACAAGACCACCTGAAATAATATGGAAAAATTTTAGAATGTGTATGTGCAGGATCAGTGTTTTAAGGAAAAAAAGTCATAACTTTTATCAGATTTTCACAAGTGGTTTAGATGTTTACTCTGGTGATATTTGACATTCTTCATCTATAGGGAAACGTTTTGGAATCAGTCCAACTTGAGAGTCAAATGAGAGATTTCAAATTGTAAAATATTATCAATTATCCTTTCTCTAATTTGAACAGAGTCCAGAATTTTTTTTAACTTGAGAAAATTTGTTTTTTCTTTCTGGAAACACATTCTGAATTAGAATTAAATGTGACAGAAAGTGATGGACGGATGCTTGAGATCTGATTTCAACACGTTGAACACATACCCTTTGCAAAGTTCCTGCTTGACTTACATAAAGTATAAAGCTTGACTTGAGGTTAATGAGTGTCAGTGGAGCTTTCAAATGCCAGTTGTCATCACGAGCTACCTGGGTAAAATGATAGACCCAAAAGAGGATGCACCTCTTAAGACACTCCAAAAATAGATGAATAAAAGCAACTTTATGAAATTCTGTGTTGAAGATCTTTAGTGCGTAGCTGAATCACCCAGTCAAGTACATATAAAAATCTCTTTCCATCATAGGTTATTAAGTTGTTACTTGATTTCTCCCTGAGCCTGTATTCAGGGGATTCCATTTGAAGAATGAGTAGCACTGAATTGACACCTATAGAGAATTTGCATTTCCGATGTTATCCTAAGACTAGAGGCCCAATGCACGAACTCGTGCACCAGTGGGGTCCCTTGGCCTGGCCTGCAGGATTGGGCCAAAACCGGCTCCCTGACATCCTCCGAGGGGTCCCCGATTGCGAGAGGGCACAGGCCAGGCCGAGAGACCCCACTGGTGCATGATCGGGGCCAGAGAGGGACATGGGAGGTTGGCCAGCCAGGGAGGGACCGCGGGAGGGCTCCAGGGCGGGTC
>NW_005356944.1:6055352-6072300 GCF_000412655.1 Myotis brandtii
CCTGAGTGTGACAGGGCGCAGGCCAGGCCGAGGGACCCCACTGGTGCACAATCGGGACTGGGGAGGGACACGGGAGGGCTCCAGGGCATGTCTGGCCCGTCTTGCTCAGTCCCAATTGGCCGGACCCCAGCAGCAAGCTAACCTACTGGTCGGAGCGTCTGCTCCCTGCTGGTCAGTGCATGTCATAGCGACTGGTCAACCAGTCGATTGTCTGCCCCCTGGTGGTCAGTGCATGTCATAGCAAGTGGTTGAGCACCCTTAGCATATCATTAGCATATTACTCCTTGATTGGTTGATCAGACACTTAGCATATTAGGCTTTTATTATATAGGATTCCAGGAGACTTTAGGAGAGTGGAAATGTAAAACCAGGCCTCAATCCTTCTTTTCTAATCTTCATTCTATAAAAGATACAGACATTATGTATAGACAGAACTAAGAGTAAAGGCTTTGTAGAAAGACCTCACTAAACGATGTTTTCATGATTGATTCAATTACTTCCACTGTGCACTCAAACAGCCATGTAGCAGCTCAGGAGCACATTAATTAGATATGGTCTTGGTTTGATAATTCACAGCCTGAGACTCAGGATCAAACAACAGCAACAACAGGTAAACTATTATGTCTTCTGCTTATTTGTTGTCCTGATGCCAAGTATTTCAGCGTTGAGGAAAAGGACATCCGTTATCATTTTCTGCTGATGCTCCGTCGTGATTGTTAGTGAGAGCAGGGTCTGGTACCATCTCATTTATGAGTCTGGGGTACTATTCGATACTCCTAATCAACATGCCAAATAATCAGAATTATTGTTTCTCTAGGGGCTTCCCTTAAAACAGGGGTGGGCAAACTTTTTGACTCGAGGGCCACAATGGGTTCTTAAACTGGACCGGAGGGCCGGAACAAAAGCATGGATGGAGTGTTTGTGTGAACTAATATAAATTCAAAGTAAACATCATTACATAAAAGGGTACGGTCTTTTTTTTTTTTAGTTTTATTCATTTCAAACGGGCCGGATCCGGCCCGTGGGCCGTAGTTTGCCCACGGCTGCCTTAAAAGAATCCTTCAAAGCAAGCACTCTAGAAAAAAAGCCTATCAGAAAATGCATACTCCTACTTTCTGCTAATTATCACAGTCAATAATCATAGAGGAAAATCTTGATTTTCAGATGGAACGTGTAGGCCTGAGATAATTATGTGGACATCTAAAACCTCAACTGCAAAGTGCAGGAAGTGACCTGTTGCTTTACATCAGAATCTAGGCCTCTAACAAGCTCCCTGGATCTTTGACTGTTAACCCTAAGCTCCTGCAAAGTATTTTGACCTGAGAGCTTTTGTGGGAAAAGATTCAAAGACTACAATAATGGGAGATTACAAGCATGTCTACATTTATTAACTTTCGTTGATGGAGGATTTGGTCATATTTCAAAATAATTAGGTATTCTTTCTACAGAAGGAGAGTAATCAAAATGGTCCTTTACATTTGCTTAGCTGTTAAGACATTGAATAAACTATATCCGTTATTTTGACAAATGCTCAAGTAAGGAAAATAGTGCCAATGTTATGACTGCATATCATGGTGATTAAGATAATGCTGGAGAGAGGGAGGAGGGAAGGAGGAAGATAGATATTGCAGAATAAAAATATGCTAATTTTAAATGTTTGAAATGTTCATCTTCATAGGATAAACATTGTGAAGGAAACAGTCTTATCAATGTTTCACCTCGGGTCATTTCTGGACTTTCTTGATAGCTGAAAAATGGAATCTAATTCACCTTACCTTTGTATTTGGGAATTTAATGATGGTTTCAGTCTCTCTGCTTGAACTTTTTTCAGTTTGTCCTCATTATCTAATGTTCTTCTGATGCATGTCATGCTTACAGAAATGGCAGTCTTTAATAGTTTTCAAATCATGACTCTTGCTTCTGGTCTTGTTAGTGAGATCATTGGGTTACTTCATCTCTGTCTTTCCTGATTGATTTTTCTCTTTTCAAAATTGGAACTCAAAATGTCCTGCTCTGTTGTGCAAAATATAGTGCCAATATAAAACGTGACCATGGCAAGATTGCTAGAGGATTTGGACTCTAAATGGAAAAAGCAGAAAGGCATTTTCCCCCCCATTTTTCACTCCTTGTGTCATCCTTCTGTGTATTTGGGATTATGTGTCTGGAATTGCTCACAGATATATCATATCCCAAATTCTTGGAGAATGATATTGCTTGGCCAAGATAGAATGTGCAGAAGATGAAGGGCTAAGATGAAGAGCTGGGTTTTAGAATTATAGATGCTCAGATTTGGAGATCTTAAATGGTCTAGTTCCATCATAACTTCTAATCATTTAATCTCTCACACAACTTTCCTCCTAAGTGATCTTTCTGATGATGGGGCACATCATTCTTCATGAAGAAGCTCCTTGTTGGGTAGTTCAGATTGTTAACGTTTTTAAATTCAACATCTGGAGGAATAGTCATCTCCCCCAAATTCTCACCACAGGTCCCAATTTAGCCTTTTGGGAGCACAGACAAAAAATTTAATTCCTTTTTTACATTATAGCCTTTCAAAATACAAAGACAGCTTTCATGCTCCTCTTGAGACCTCCCTGTTGTTTAGTTTTCTGACTTCACACAAGTCAAGATCTGTACAGCACAGTTTTTTCATCTTTGAGATGAGCAGCATGAATCAGATGAATTTAGGGTTCTTCTATCTCTGACATCCTATGAACTCCAATTGGGCCTCTGAAATAAATGGAACTTCTGTGCTTTTTCCCTTTCTTTTCTCCATCTATATCAAGTGTAGATAATTCTCTTGAGTAGAAAAAGAGTAAAAGCATATGCGATGCTATTTCTTAGGAACTGATAATTAACCTTTCAGCAATCCATTCAATTATGGTTGCAACAGCTTTGATGAGCACTAGTGGTACAACTCCCAAAACTACAACCAAGAGGCGAGAAGCTGAGGATTGGTTTTCATGGTTGTTTCAACCATCAGAGTCTAAGAACCATCTTCACACAACAACAGTAATGGCTGGTAATGCATTATTATTATCTCATTTCATAGGTTTTCTTGACAGTCTTCAATAATTCTCATTGACTTTGGGGATACTGTCAAAGTCTACAATCCATTCTGGTTTCACAAATGTTTTCAATGGTGTTAGAAGGATCATGAGCTCTGAGATCTATGTGTTTGATTTTATAGCACTATTAAGCACATTTCTTCTTTCCACTCTATAGAATTAAGATAGCCCAGGAGGAGGCTAATAAGGGGATTGTGAAAAGGAGCCAGGTATTTCTTGATGACAGACAAAATTTTGACTCTGAAAGGTATTCTACAATGATTAAAGTCATTTTACATTTTTTACTTTTCAGGAGGAAAAATACAATAGCCTAGCTAGAGCTAACAAAATATAGCAAATTTTGATCAGTGGAACTATTCTTGGGGTAGATACTAACAGATGAAAAGACAAATGTTCATTCCAAAAAGATAGTGTGAATCTGATTCAAAATGTAGGAAACCCTTTGCATAAGAGACGTCTTCTGCAGTAACCATGGATAAGAGGTGGAGGGTTTCCATCTTTCTTGTGATTGCTTCCAAAAGGAGAAGAGGGAGATTTCTCCAAATCCTGGCTACAGTCTGTCCACTTTAGACGATCAGAAGGGTTGACTAACAAATGCTAGCTATGACTTCTCTTAATTAACTGACTTTTCCATCGCTGTATGCTAAAGTGTTGTTGGGAACTGCAGTGTAGCTTTCATTTGCCTTTACAGTACACTGAAACGATGCTAGAGAAGATAAAAAATGAATTAGCAAATTGTGAATACAACTATGGGATTTTAGAAAAGACTGATGTATTTAGAGTCCAAGGGTTTTTGAAAGTAGCTTGACAAAGCAAATAGGCACATGTGAAACGTTTCCATTCTATTCTGGGAGTCCTGGCTTTAATGACATGTGCTTCATAAGTTAATAAGTGTCTCTATAAGCACGAGGGAGTGTTTATTGGCCTTTCATTTCTTTTACTTCTTTGGTTGGGTTGTGTCTATATTTATTCTTTAACTTCTTAAAGAGAATGTCCAGTTGTAAAGATAATAGAAAATTGTTTTTAGATCTATAGTTTAGCTTCAGAGACCAAGATATGATAACTTAGGGGTATATGCGTCAAATGTTTCACTTTCTTCTTATAATCTTGGGAATTCCATCGTACATTCTGTGCCTGATTTTCTTCCTTTGTCAAGTGGGTTACTTGGCATCCAGCTCAGCTACTAATGCAAATAACCACAACAGGTACGGATTCAAATATCATCACAGCAGGCTGGAAGCCAACTGAAGAAAATGAAGATGAAAGAGACAAACACCCCATTCATTCTGGATCAGGCATTGATGATGATGAAGATTTTATCTCCAGCACCAGTAAGGATAATCAATTACAGTAGAACCATTTATGCAAGGCTTACCAATTAATCTGAGTGATACCCAATAGTATCTCTTTTGGGAAACAGTTAATATGAACAATGAGCATAAGCCTCTGACCACACCTTGGTTATACCTTGATGAGATTTTAAAGGAAGAAATAGATTTTTTAATGGAAGCCAAACTGTATTTGGAGGAGAAATTGGAAAAACGTATTTTATAAAATTCCTAGTGCCTCATGTTCTTCCTATTTTATTTATGTGGTCTGATGCTACAGATTTTTTTTTGAACTATTGAACTTTGTCAGAAAATGGCACAGTAATATATAACAATAAATATTCATTGTGTAGTCACTGTGCTAGGTGCTGGTAACACAAATATGAAAAAAGCCAGAGCTCTTGCCTTCAAGGAACTTATGGTCTATCGAAGCGATGGACTTGAGAATGTGATTGGAAGGATAGTAAATCAAAGTTGTAGATGATCCTAAATTAAAGACTTAGAAAGACCTAGAAAGGCTTACACAATGGGAACTAGAACTCAAGAATTGTCTTAGTTAGTCAAAACCTGGTTGAGGTCAAGGGAATAAATCCAAAGTTTTAACAAACAAATTGGGCACCAATATAACAGAAAGATGTTAAAGCAAAGGACAAATGTCAGCTGAGCTTTAACAAAACAGTGCCAGTTATTAAGAACAAGTAGTGAAACCACTGTATAATAGTATTCAACTTTGTGACAACTATAAAACTTTTTGAGAAAAGAGATGGAATTGAGCTAAAAAATGTCCTTTAAAAATACAATGATTGGTCTAATATTCTGTCAGATGACTGAGTTTTCTATTCAGACCTGTAATGATCTAGGATATTGCCGAACAGACATGAGAATCCTGGACCAGATTTCCTAACAGCTTTGCTTTTCCTTAGAGAAGGTGTCCATTTAGGGTGCCACATGAGCTGTTTTGGGTTCTGTCCATTCTAATCTGAGAGTATCATCTCCAAATGGACAGCACTCAGGGAGGGAGAGATCCTCCCCCCACCCCCCCAAAATAGCTTAGGCCTTAAAAGCATCTAAACATATTGCATTGTTAGAACAAAAACTTGAGATAAACTAAATGCATTATGGTATACTCCTTAGCCTGGACACCTCTGCAGAGGTTAGTCTATGAAACAAGGAACCTCTTTCTAGTATCTTCAGGAAGAAAGCCAAATAACCAAAAACACTGGAGCTTTATTATTACCCTGTCTCCTGAGTTAGGATGTGGCCCCATCTTCCAGGTGGGGCCACCAACAAAGAGATGGTCTTGAAACATGAGAAACTAAACACTGTTTGGGTGGCAATCCAAACAGATGGACCTAAAAATAAATTGTATGATCACACCCCAGAGGAAAACTTCCCTTGATATTTTTCATCTTTGTGGTATATTTTCCAATTTCATTTCACTTTTCTGCTTGGCACCTGTGCACATAATTCAACAGGATGCCTCTCTCTTCTGTAAGGGTGTGAAAACTGCCACTTCTTTTATACGTATTGCGAATGTGGTCAATGATACTAAACCTGATTTTCTTAACTTGTGAAATAGAGATGATAGTAGTATAGTTCTGAAAAGAGTTTTGTATTATTTGGGTATTAATATAAAGTTTGAAAGAACAGGGTGGATTTGCCAATAACCTTTTCACAAAAGACATTGATTCTGATTTTGTTATAATCCTTCTGTCGGGTGTGTCTCCTATTCTAGCCCTATCATTTGGGTGACAGTATCAGAGCATTGGTGGATATATGACTCTTTCTTTCTTTTTCCCCCTGGGGAGCTGCTGTGATGGTGGTGGTTGGTTCCCTATGGTGTTTTCCTACTGAATCTATTCGCCTTGTTCTCTGCTCCCCCCGCCGTCTCCTCCCCCCTCCCCCACCAATGGCTGTGAATGGCTTGCTGGTTAAGTGCTTTGTATTTGATGAGCATATCATAGGTGTTTGATAAATATTCAGAAGTGTATAGCTAAATCATATGGCTGTTATGGGTAGATAATCTTTCTTAGAATCACCTATAGGAAAGTTCTGGATGCCCAGAGTATTTCTTTCCCCACCAAAACTAGAAATGAAATAAAGTGATCATCATGGTATAACTTCCAGGTACCTACCTCTTCATCCTGAGGATCTACATGTAGTGCGCTTGCCAGTGATACAAATTCCTTGGGCTTTCAAATGCAAAGGGACATTACCGACTGCATGGATGGGCAACGCTCTGCCGGTCTTTGGTTATCCTCGGTGGAGGGCTGGTGTTTCCAAAGCTTTCTTCTTCCTGCTGCAGCTTCTTTGGCTGCTTTCTCCAGAAGATCTCATGTTCTGGCCCCAAAGTATTCTATGACAGAATGCAAAGGACACTGAGATGCTTAACAATATGGCTGGACCAAGCCGAAGGCCCTCTCTGCTTTCCTTCCATTTCCACTCAACCATCTATACAAACTGGTATAGATGATTCACTGGACAGACCAAAGAAGGGGGAAAAGTGCAAAACAGGTGGTGAAGGCTCAAGAAATACCATTTTCCTAATAACTTCATCATCATTACCACAGTTTCAACCACACCACGGGTTTCTGACCACTCAACCCAGAACCGGAATGGGAGCCAGTGGAGCCCAGGCTTTTTAAACCCAGAAGTATCACTTCAGACAACCACAAGGATGACTGGTAATGGGATATGCGTTCTTAATTAAAGATATTTTTTCCCTCAAAGTCTATGATGCTGCAAAGGTCAATTGACAGGACACAGTGGGAAATTTAGTTAATATCTCATCACAAATTCTTAGAGAACTTTCATGACGATACTCAGTTCAACTTAGGGGTCATTTATCAATCATACCATCTGGGCACAAGATATTTTATGTTGCTCCATTATAAGAATGAATACATTAAAATGGTTTATGGTGTTGCCCTTGAGAAAGTGGTTATAGTGGAATAAGAAGTCATCATTAAGAAATTCCGTGCCCAATGGTTTCTTTCCTTGCGAGAGATTAGTGAAGTCACTCAGAAGTATTGATAGTAGATGCTCAGGCATTGAACTCTTAAATATCATGTACTTTAATGGAAGAACAGAACCATCAATTTGGTTGATAAAAATTTACAGTGTATATAAACATCATCACAACAGATGTGGACAGAAGTGGCACCAGTGATTATGGAGAAAACTGGACCCAGGAGGCACAGTCTCCTCTCACTCACCATGAACATCATGACGAAGCGGCGACCCAGCATTCTGCAAGCACAAGTAAGAAGGATGGTGGTCAGCAGTTCTGGGTGCGATGAGCCAGTGAAGTCATTCCAAAGAATAGGGAAGACTATTTTTAGACATGGCCACATCTTCTATTTCCACACAGTACATTTTTTTAAATCCCCAGAGCATGAAGAGCTGTCAAATCTGCACACCAGTTTTAAAAATTGGAAGAAAAATGCTAACTTGCCAGGTTGCCCCAAAAGACAACATACTTAAAAAGTGAAACTTAAAAAATATCTGAGATGAGGTTTTTGTGTCAAAGATTCCTAGAGGTTCCAGTTGGGTGACTCGTATGTATTTATGAAAATGTATAGTGAAGAGTGTATTCTGTTGGTGCTTAGTAGTGGCACCTTGAAAGAAAGCTTGACTGGTGCCATGGTCTTTGGAATCCTATTTTCTATGAAGTCTCTTACGAATGCAGTGTCTTCTTCACATTCTCTTCCTCACTGCATTATAGAAAGGCATCTCTGTACTCCTTGGAGGAGAGTTAATAGCTCAGATGGTCTAGATATGAAAACTATGCCTGTTCTCTCTCTGTCTTTAAGCCCAGGGTAACTTGGGGACTTATTTTCTGCTATTAATTCTACTTATGTGCAAATATCTCAGGTTTTCTAAAACACTCTCTCAAGTCTCACTCACTACTAGACGATGAGGAAAGGACAAAAAAAATAGAAAGTATATATTCTTCTTTCATCTGTTTCTTGGAGAGATGCCTAACATGTTTGGAATAAAAAAGTCTCACGCACTACTAGACGATGAGGAAAGGACAAAAAAAAATAGGAAGTATATATTCTTCTTTCATTTGTTTCTTGGAGAGATGCCTAACATGTTTGGAATAAAAGAAGCTTTAATTTAGGATAACAGCTTGTAGCATTTTTAAAACTACGCCTCAACCATCATTCTCATAGCCTTGGATATTCCTAAAGCAAAAATGTAAGAAACATCCACTTAGACTTTAATTCAGCTTGTAGCATTTTTAAAACTATGCCTCAACCATCATTCTCATAGCCTTGGATATTCCTAAAGCAAAAATGTAAGAAACATCCACTTAGAATCCAAAGGGAGAAGCCAAAGGGGTTTGGGAATCCATGGTTTGAGGGATGTTCCTCAGACAACAAAAGAAACATTTTAGACCTCAGCTAAGACATAGGTTAATAAGTCCTAGATATTGCACTGAATATGTCCAACATGCCTACACCTCACTACTTACCTGATAGATTTGCTACATGCATGAGCAGACATCAGCTAAGATATAGGTTAATAAGTCCTGGATATTGCACTGAATACATCTAACATGCCTACACCCTCACTACTTACCTGATAGATTTGCTACATGCATGAGGATTATGGGATGAGTTAAGAACAGAGTTTTCTGATAGAAGAAGGAAATAAGAAGTCGACTCTTCAGAATGGGATTCTGTCAAAAAAATAAATAATTACAGATTAAAAAAAAACACATGCAAGAATAAACAAACAAAAAACAGAATGGGATTCTGCACCAGTCCTCTTTGGGACCCAATACTATATTTTAGAGATTACTTTAGACAATTTGTACTTGAAAAGCAGAAAGCTACTTAAAAAGCTTAGAATTCATGAGCCTATTGTCAAAAGGTGGTGGTGGGGGGTGAGGGGGTATCATTACTGAAGGGTAGTTAAAAAACCAGACACAACAGAACCTCCCAGAGGGAAAGCAGCACCAGCCTCAGCAATTCTTTTATCAGCACTTGCAAAACAAAGAGATTCTGGTGGTGACCTCTGGACTTTATCAAGGGAATATTACAGCACAATAGACATTTCAAAGAATTATGTGGCTGTGTCACAGGTCTAAGGAAAGGCCCTGGGGAAAACTGATAAAGCCCTTGAGTGTTATACAGAAATGACCCTCTTTTTGATTATAGTACAAAACTCAAATATGAAGTAAGGATGTGATTATTTAAAAATTGGAAAAATTATGCAAAGATCCAAACATTTAATTTATTCTTGTTCT
Organism: Myotis brandtii; assembly: GCF_000412655.1. Lineage (NCBI taxonomy): Eukaryota > Metazoa > Chordata > Mammalia > Chiroptera > Vespertilionidae > Myotis > Myotis brandtii. Next base: position 6,065,003 of record NW_005356944.1, read on the forward strand.
AGGAATTTGCATATAGTTAAATAAATGTAAAAAGTCTTATTGAATAAGAACATTACACCTAGAAGAAAGTCAACCTTCACATTTTACAGTGGAAATCCTACTCGGTTAACCCCTATGTTGAAAACAACAGTAGTGTTACTGGGTATTTAAAGGATCATTTTGTTTATAAAGATAATGAATCCTACTCGTTAACCCCTATGTTGAAAACAACAGTAGTGTTACTGGGTATTTAAAGGATCATTTTGTTTATAAAGATAATGATAGAAGACATATAGAGTAGTGTGTGTGCGTGTGTAGTGTATGCTCATGTGTGCGCGCATTTAAAAACTTTGAATCGACAGATTATGTTTGGGTGAAATGTTCTTGTTTATAATTGCACTCAGTGGTTTTTCTCACTTCATTACTTGTCAGGAGGCAGTGATTCAGTCAGTGGAAGTAAAACTTAAGATTTTGAGGTCTTTTTCCCTCCCAACTGATAACAAGTGAACCTCAGTGCTAGGATAGAACGAAGACAATAAGCTTTCTTTCTTTCTTTCTTTCTTTCTTTCTTTATTTATAACTAGGGATCAAACCTACAACCCCAGCATGTGCCCTGATCAGGAATCAAACCATCACCTCCTGGTTCATAGGTTGATTCTCAACCACTGAGCCACAGGGCTGGGCAATAAGTTTTATTTTTATTTTTTTTGTTAATCTTCACCCAAGGATATTTTTCCATTGATTTTTAGAGAGAGGGAAAGACAGAGAGAAACATTGATGTGAGAGAAGCACATTGATTGGTTGCCTCTTGCATACGTCCAGAGCAGGGCCCAGGCTGAGAAAAGCCTGCAACCAAGGTACATGCCCTTGACTGGCGTCGAACCTGGGACCCTTTGGTCTGCAGGCTGATGTTCTATCCACTGAGCCAAACTGGCTAGGGCAATAAGTTTTATTTTTAAAATATTTTTGCTACTATAAAATTACACATATTTTCTAAAATATTGAAATTCAATCAGTTCTACAAATTGCAAAGTGTACTTCAACTTGGCCAGTTTATAAACTCTCTTTTTCTTGAGAACTAAAAATTTGCTATTAGTTGCCTTAGAAGAAAATGTAAGTGCCTTTCTAATTTCCCTGTTGGCATCCTGATATAATTTCATTCTATTCATTTTGTCCTTTTAAAACTGGACAATTACAAAACAAAGGTTGAAATGTTAAAGCTGTCACACATTCCTATTGTGTATATAATGCCAAACTAGCGAGAATAATTTTCTTCCATTGAATAAATTTTGTTAGAAAGTAAATTTTTGTTAGAAAATTTAGTTTTGCTGAAAGTGTGGCAATTTTACATGCCACATAGGTATAACCTTACAATGTGCCAGTGGAGGGGAATCCCAGTCATTCCCAGCATCTTCCATGCTGGGCAAATCCACTGCTGGTGCATTTCCAGTGCCTGTGATGATGGGTCACATGACCACCATTTCAGAAGGCCTCCTACTGGGCTCTTTTGTCATCTATTGTTAATACTAGAGGCCCGGTGCATGAAATTCATGCACAGGTAGGTTTAGGGCCAATCAGGGCCTTCTGGCTGCTGGCCGGAGCCTTCCTTCGTTCTGCGCCACCCTGTGATGGTCAGCATACATCATAGTGAGTGATCGAACTCCTGGTCTCCCAGTCGAACTCCCGAGGGGATACTTTGCTTATTAGCCTTTTAGATAGATAGATAGATAGATAGATAGATAGATAGATAGATAGATAGATAGATAGATATAGATATTCCTTGTAATAAAATCACTGGAGCAAAGATTTGAATGATCTGAGCAATTCTCTCAGACAAGATCTATGAAGTCATAGACTCTAGTAAAATAAGAATAGTGGAATTTATAATCCATGGTATAGTTCTGACTGTGCCAATCTGGCTATATGACTTTGAGCAAATCAAATCTTCTTTGGGCCCTAGTTTTCCCATCTGAAAAATTAAAAGATTGAGCCATTTGATTTCTAATACCCCTTTTGGACTACCAGTGATATCTCAATCTCTCTCTCTCTCTCTCTCTCCTTCTCCCTCTCCCTCTCCCTCTCCCTCTCCCTCTCCTTCTCCCTTTCTCTCCTGCTTTTCTTTTCTGCCTTCTATCCCACGTGTATATGTAAAGTAGAAAGATATTTGTTGGTGAGGAAATTGAACAATAATGGCTCATAGTTGAAATTCTTCACACAGCCCAGGCAGACCCTAGTAGTGCAACAGCAGAAATAACTACCCAGAAAGAGCAGTGGTTTGCAAATGGAGGGCATGGGGAATATCTCCAAACGCCCAAAGAACTCTTATTCAATAGCAGGGACAGCTGGTAATGGATGGTTTAACAAGTAAGCTTGGGTGGAAACTTTCTCTTGGGTTACATGTTGAACATTGAGAACATTGAACAAATAAGATATTGAAGGAATTGTCACAAGATGTTAATTTTCCTTAATAAGTTATGGTATGGTCAACACAGAGCCATCCCTTAAATGCTTGTAACAAATCCCCATAAAGGAGACACAGACAATATGCCCTTGTGTATGGCATTTTCAGATCTAGTTTGGGGCATTCCCTGGTAAGGTTGTAGCAGAGACTCTGATCTTATAAAATACTCCCTTTGGTTTTATAAATGAATCTACTCTATGATGTGGGTCCACACTTTACAGCATGGTTCTATAAAATTCTGGGTTTGTGAAGAAACATATGGTCAGAACCCCAATGTTTGAAGAAATGAAGCCAGAGATCTTGATAAAAATACCTGTCTGATGTCATTTGGCCCTTTTGCCATGTCTGTTTGGAGATTTCTCCTTGATTATACAAGTTTTTCCCCCCTAGATTTATAAAACAAATACATTCTCTATTCTTGAATTGTGGGATTGTGCAAATTGGACTCAAGTCTTGTCACCATGTCTAAGTGAGGCCTGATAACTTGACTCTGCGAGCTCCTATGCATGATTCTTTTGTCTGCATCACAGAAACATTGAAATACACCCTGCCTTGTAAAAGAACATGAGTTCCTTTTAAGAATGATATTTTCACTTGGTGTCAGTGAGAGATATCCCCATGTTTCCATTGGCGATGCGATATGGAATATAATGCATAATGTACTTCCTGTGTGTGGCAACTCCTGAATGCATTCCTGGCAGAGCAACGGATTCAGTGACTGGCTATGTGGTGTGGTTGGTTGTTGCTAAAGGGCTACTGTTGTAATCTTTTCTACCTATACTTCTTCATTGGCACGGGATGAAGCAAAAGCATGTGCTACAATTCTTACATGTCATTTATGCCATAAATCTCATTGTTAAAAGGTAACGCTTCTAAATTTTAAAAAAAAATGTAATGCTTCTAATGGATTTCATTCATGCTTTTGAGATAATGGCACTTATTTTTATGTTTATCTCATGAGAAGCTGTTACCCGATTCCTTCTCTAACTCACTACCACCCTAATGTGCATTTCACTAGGATGTGGTTGTCTCGGAATGACATCATGTGCTTGGACTCTTATACTTCCTCCTTTGGGGGATGGTGGCGACCTGGCATGGGTCAAGAACTACTTTTTCATCTTCACTTGATGTCTGTAACTCATCTCCTGTCCACTGGAGAAGTCATTAATGCTTTTGTATCCTTCAGTTCACATGCTGCTTGCTAAGAAAAGGAGCATAAATGAACTATACCTGCTAAAACATTCTGTGTTTATGCAACTTCCTGGCCCTCGATACCAGGAAGATGTTTTCATTGTCTTATTCAGATAAAAAAAAGTACATTTTTTAAAAAAATCAGTGTATCCCTGGTCAGATGTCAACTAACACTTTGACAATTGCTTGAACTGCATGGTCACACCAGTCTCAGCCCACGACACCCATCCAAATCAGAGAACGACAACACCGAGTGAAGAGGACAGTTCCTGGACTTATTTTTTGGACCCAATCTCACATCCAATGGGACGAGGTCATCAAACAGAAAGCAGAATCGGTAATAGCCTCTGAGCCTTTTTATATTATGTTTTGGCAAAGCCTATAAATGGCTATTTTCCTAGAAATAAGCCCTTGGTTTTAGACCACTCTACTTTCCTAAGAAGGAAATTGAAGTTTCTTCAAAAATTTGCTTCCTTTGTAGAAGTGATATGCCCATTTATCTGAATTTGAAGTGCTGAGCTGAGAGTGAAGAATTTGGCAGGAGAGTTAAAGGAGAATTGGTCCTAAAATGAGAGGAGTGAAAGTCATTTTCTCTGAAGAGGGAGCAGTCTCAAGAGTCCTTTTTCATTTACTCCTAAGTGCAGGGCTTTTAAAAGAGTAAAGTGATGGATTCAGGGACTATTTCCACTGCAGACTCAAAGATATAACTTGTCTCTGGTAGAGAAATCTCAGAGGTAAAAAAAAATTGGTGAGTGCTCCTTCTGAAGAAATAATGAAAAAGCTCAGAAAACTTTATTGTTTACTCTTACCACATTTAGAGATAAATATGGCACCCTGTGACCTAAGATTTAGACCACTCTTGGCCCTCGATTAATGTTTGTGAATTTCATAAATGGACACAGGATGAAATCTCTGTTTTCTTAAACATCATTCATCTTTACCTATAAGCAATTAAAAAACAGAATTAAATGAGAGAGAGAGAGAATAAAAAAGATATTGGCTGTAGCTCTGTAAGAATGGAGGGTTGTGATTTTATTTGACCAGTTTTTATATTTAAAAAGAAGTCTTCCTTTATCGGAACAGATGACAACTTTCCCTAGGGAATCTGCAAGAGCTGGAGGCAGATGATGCCCTTTTCTCAGGCTTCACTAACTTAAAGAATCCATGTTCCTTCTTATACCCATGAAGAGTTACTCAAGTTTTGCTTTGTTCTTTAACAAAATGCCTTGGTCACAGAAATGTAACATTCCAAAAAGGGAGATAAATCAAAGAACCAATATGGGGCTGTGAATTATTACTCATAGCGTTGTGTAATCTGGATCCAAGCTACGAAGGGCATGCATAATATGAACTTTATTGAAATGAGTTCCAAGAGCACAATGACCATGTTTCTTGGTAGTGAATTGAACAAAGTTATCTCCAAAATGAATTGAACAGTTTTTATGGTTTCGTATCTTTAGAACCCCCTAACTGTGTCATTCCCAAATACTAATGAACAGATATTGCCAAATTACTAGTGATTAAAAACAACATTGGCATTAAATATTGACTAATGTGCAAGGCATTGTGGAGCCACAACAATGTACAATTCATGGTCCATGCTCTTAAGGAACTTAAAATTTAAGTAGGAAAAGAAAACATTTAGCACCAAAATATATCTAACAATACGAGAGAGCAAGTAGTAGATGTCAAGTGAATGTTGCCAACAATAACACCAGAGAAATTCAGAGGACCCTCCAGGGAGCATCAGAGAAAGGTGGATTGGATCTGGTTTTTGGAAAATGGGGGGAAATCCTGGATAGTCAGAGAAAGAAAGTCAGGGAAAGTTTTTGTAGGAAAACTCGTATAAGAAGAAGCATAAAGGAAGGAAAACCAAGAAACAAATTTGTTAGAGTGAACCGATCCACTTGTCATAAAGGAAGATGAGTTTGAATGGCGAGGCTGTGGTCATCATGTTGAGTGGCTGAAGTGCCACATGCAGACCGCACACATGTTTATGCATGTGGCTGCTGGAGGCTCTGATTATATAATACTAGTGGAAAACCAAGCCACAGTGAAAGAACTTCAGAACCAGTATTAAGTCTCCATACTGATGAACAGAGATTCCATTAAATTGATGAACATGACAAGGACAATCACATTGGCTCAAACTATAGAACAGTGTGATACCTCATGAAAGATTCTACTGATAACAGGGAAGGTAAACAAGAGTCTCTAGAGACCATCAACAGACAGGACTTTTTCTGGGAAAATAGCCATTAGGGGTTTTGATTTGGGTTAGCTAGCCTTTCCCCTTTTTTGAAATCTGGGATTTTTTTCCTCCAAAGATCTTGATTTTTCTTTTCTTTTGTATGTAAGGGCTGCAGTGTAGGTATGGGTGCCCAATATTCCATTTTTTTTCCCTCTGGAGTCATCTGGAACTGATTAAATCCCTCTAGAGGCAGACAGTGTGGGTGGACTTTGATCGGAAAGCCAACAATAGTGATGGTGTTTATAGGTTATTTGGCCTTTACTTCACTCAGGACTTGTTATTTCAACAGAATTGATTTGTGGTCATCATTAAAAAAGCATTTGTAAATATTTTAGTGAAATTTCTGTACCGCTCAACATTGTACATATTAATTTCCAAAGGCATCACATATCTGTGTTGACAGGATAACTGATTCACTGATATCCATGGCTTCTTATTCCTTGCCCCTGAATACTTCCTGTGGCTTCTACTTAGGTAGCAGTGGGTGATGAGTTTATGTTTTATTGCATGTTCCCTTTATAAAGTGGAAGAGACCAAAGGAGGGAAGAGGGCTGATAAAAAAGTTATTTTGCCAAGTAAGGGTGTGTGTGTGACAGAATAATGCCTGAACCAGCACACTCTGTCCTTTCTCCATGTGTCAGATCCCATGTGTCTATAAGAAAGGCAATGTGTATGGAGTGGGACAAGTCACACTGGTTTATGTGTGTGTTTCTGCAAGGTTTGAGAGGCCCATCATGTGTTCATGAAGTCCTTTCAGACTCGGCAAAAATAAGCAAAACATTGTAGCTTTCCTAGAACTCAACCTTTCAATGCAAGCCAGTTACTTCTTGGGATCTTTTGAAGAAGCCATAATCTACTCCAATTCTGGAGACATGAATCAGTATGTGCTTTCTTTCCTTTTATCCAGGTTTGAATATAAGAATAATTTGGCTCTAGATCATCAACCACCGTCAGGTAGTGGTTTAGGAAATCCAACTATAACAATGATTTAATTCCTTCAGATATGGACTCCAGCCATAGTACAACACTTCAGCCTTCTGCAGATTCAAACACACATTTGGCGGAAGACTGGGACAGGACAGGACCTCTTCCAATGACAACTCGTAAGGATAACGACACTCAGCCCTTTATTGACTTGTGTTCCTGCTTCAGTTCTTGCTCACACTGGCCCAGATCCAGAGCTTGGTGGTGGAATGGTTTTTGTGGCTCAGTCTTTATTTCTTCTATATTTTCTTGGTGGAGGTCTTTAAATGTGATTTTTCCTTTATTCTTGGTACTTTCCAGAGTCAATGACTTTATGTTTAAAAAAAAAAAAAGTGCGACTCCATTCAACTTGATTTTCCTTCCCTAAGTAGTTATGGTAGTGTCATCCAAGACCATGGCTAGAACAGTGATTTTTCTATGTTTTAACTGACC